>NC_047674.1:48677883-48977883 GCF_011762505.2 Arvicanthis niloticus
TCACTTTGTGCTTGGGCCAATTGTGGCACTCATTATTTCCATCTACTATAGGAAGTACTTCACTGATGATGGCTGCTCAAGACACTAATCTATGATTATGGGAGAAAATTTCATCATAAACTATTTTGTTGCTATTCTTCTAAGGCTGAAAATTAGTATTTTGTTTTCCATAAGGCCCCATAACATATCTAGTCCCAGGTTCTCAGTTACCAAAATGATAGTGTCAGAATGGTTTCCAGGTCTTCTAGAGGGAATTAATTCCAATCAGATTTGTTGACTACTCCCATATGTTTATACAACTATTGCATCAGAGTATCTTGCAGTCAGGCCACCATTTTTGATCAAAAGATTTGTATATAGATTGGTATATATATTCTTACGTCTCTTTAAATTTTCTCCTTTATTCCTGTTTATTTCTTCTTCCACTTTGATCCTCCTGATCCAGCCTTTCTACTCTACAATATACCATTTTCTATCCATAAATGTCTATAATATTTCCTCTTCCTAGGGTGTACTTACCTCTGCTATAGTCCCTTATTCTATTCCTAACATCTGTTTATAGACATGGTATTTTAATAAAAATTTAGTATCTAAAACACATATAAGCATATATATATACACCACAATTAAATTTAAGGAGTCAGGGTTAGTTCAACTTAGATGTTTTTAAATAGAATTTTATTTTTTTCAATTATTTAGTTTACATCTCACTCCCTGTTAATTTTCAGGTCACCACCCTCAGCAATTCTTTTCCCATCCTCACTCTCCTTCTCCCCTGAGAAGCTGAGGGCCCCTTAGGTATCATTCACATCCTGACACTTCAAGTTTCTGTGAGGCTACATATTTCCATTCCCACTGAGGCCAAACAAGCAACCCAGGTAGAAAAATATAACCCAAAAGAAAGGCAACAGCTTTTGGGATAGACTTCTACCAGTTCTTCTGGAACTGAATGAAGATGAAGTTGCACATACTACATATTGCCAGGAGGCCTCGTTTCAGATATTTATATTCTTTAGTTGGTAGTTCAGACTCAGACAGTCCCAAGGTTTCAGGTTAGTTCACTCTGTTAATCTTTCTCTGGTGTTCCTATAGACTTTTGGGCACATAATTTTTCATCCTATTCTTACATCTATTGTTTGGCTGTGTGTGTCTGTATCAATCTGACCACTTGTTGGGTGACCCTCTCAAAGGACAAGTGTTCATGTCTGAAAGCATAATAGAGTATCATTAATAGTGTCAAGTACTGGTACTTGCCTATGGGATGGGTCTCAAATTGTGTCAGTTATTGGTTGGACATTCCCTCAGACTCTGCTACATTCCCAGTGCCTAAGATTCTTGTAGGCAGAAAAAAATTTTGGTTGGAAGTTTTGTAGATGGGTTGTTATCTCTATCACTCCACTGGGGTTTCTGACTGGCTATAGGAGGTGACCTATTCAGTTTTTATATCCCCAATGTTGTGAGTTACAGCTAAGGTATCCCATATTAATTCTTGTGTGCCTCCTTTATCCCAGGCCTTTGTCCCTCCTGGAAATGCCCCTCACGTTCTCAAAACTTTCAGTTGCAGATATCAATTCATTTTCATGGCCATCTTGATATCTCCCCATTCCCTCTTCACACCAGATTCTGAACCCTCCCATTTCTCTCCCTATATCCCCTCCCTTCTAATTTCCTGTTTCCATCTTCTTATGAGTATGGTATTCATATTCTTGGTGATATTTCAGCACTCTTGCATGTAATTTCCTTCTTGTTTAGCTTTTTGTGTCTGTCTGTAGAGTACAGCATGTAACCAGTATTTTATGGCTTACATCCACTTATATGTAAGTACATACCATGTGTGTCCTTTTGCAACTCATTTACCTCACTCACAATATTTTTAAGTTCTATCCATTTACATTCAAAATACATAATTTCTTGCTTTATACTAGCTTCATACTCATTGTGTAGATGTATCACATTTCTCTATCCATTCTTCACTTAAGGGCAATATAGGTTGTTTTCAGGTTTTTACTATTATGAATAAAGTTGCTTTGAACATAGATGAGCATGTGACTTTTAGGGATGTTGGAGCATCCTTTAGGAGTAGTATAGCTAGGTTTTGTGGAACAGCTATTCTCATATTTCTGAGCAAGCACCAAATGCATTGCCAAATTGGTTGAACAACTTTGCAGTCAACCGAGCAATGTAGAAGTTTTCCTTTTGTTCCACATACTCTCCTGCATGTTCTATGCCTTGAATTTTTTATTTAAGCCATTAGCGATTGCTCTGTTGAAAATTATGTGTATGACTCTGACCAATATTTTAACTGGGTTATTAGGGTTATTGGTGTTTAACTTCTTCAGTTTTTCAAATATTTTGGATATTAGCCCTCATTCAAATGTAAAGTTAGTGATAAATATTTCCTTATTGATAGGCTGTGAATTTGTTCAATGGACAGTGTCCTTTAACTTACAGAAATGTAGCAGTTCCATGAGGTTTCATTTATCTATCCTTGATCTTAAAACCTGAATCACTGCAGGAAAATTTCACTGAAGCCATTGATAGAGGAAACAATTTCCTGAACTGAATACCAATGGATCAGGCTTTAAGATCAACAAATAATCCAATTAAAATGGGAAATACAGCTTAAAGGAAATCTCAACAGAGGTATTTGGAATGCCTGAGATGCACTTAAATCAATATTTAAAATCCTTAGTTATCAGGTAAATGAAAATCAAAACATCTCTAAAGTTCTATGTGGTATCCTGAAGAATTTGTAGGTTGCTGTTTTGTCCTATTGACAGTGTCATTTTCCTTAAGGAAGATTTTCAGTTTCTTGAGGTCTTATTAATTGTTGATCTTAGCATCTGAGACACTTGTGTTCTGTTCTCATTATCTTCCCCTGTGCCAATGAGTTCAAGTATATTTCCCGATTTCTCTTCTTTTAAATTCAGTATATCTGGTTTAATGTTGAGGCCCATGATCAATGAAGATTTGAGTTTGTACAAGGTAGTGAATATAGAGCAACTTGCATTCTTCTACATGCAGACCACCAGTTAGACAAGCAACATTTTTTTAATATGCTCTCAATTTCCACAGTATAGGTTTGGCTTCTCTGTGTGCATCAATTTTACTAAATTAATTCTACAGATACTTGAGATGGGGAGATCTTTAAATCTTCTCAAGTCTTCTTAAATTTCTTTCACCAGGGACTAGAAGTTCTTTTCTTACAGATTTTTAATTTGCTTGGTTAAATTCACACTAAAATAATTTATATTATTTGTGGCTATTCTGAAGAGCATTGTTTTCCTAATTTCTTTCTCATCTCATTTATCATTTCTATAAATAAGGCTACTAATTTGTTTCAGTTAAGTTGATATCCAGCTGAAGTTCTATCATCTGTAGGTGTTCTCTGGTAGAAGTTTTAGGTTAATTAATGAGTTCTATCATATCATTTAGAAATAACAATTCATTGTTACATTTATGCAACAGAGTACTAATCAACTATTAAAAACAATGAGTTAATGACATTCATAGGCAAGTGGATGGAGTTTGAAAATATCATCCTGAATGTGGTAACCCAATCACAAAAGAACATACAAGGTATGCACTCACTGATAATTGGACATTAGCCCAAAAGCTCACAATACCTAAGAAACAATGCATAGAGCACATGAAACTCAAGGGGAGGAAGGAAGACCAAAGTGTGGGTGCTTTGGTCCTTTTTAAGAAGGAGTATCAAAATAGTCAACCAGAGCTCTCATGGTCTAAGCCTCCAGCCGGAGAACACAAAGGGTGGGACTCATGGTTCCATCGGTATAGGTAATTGAGTGTGGCCTTGTTAGGCATCAGTGGAAGTGGAGGGCAATGTTCCCCAAAAGTTTGGATTACCTAGTGTTGGGTAAATTCGAGAGTGTGAGGCAGGATTGGGAGGATGGTGGGAGTATACCATCATAAAAATAGGAAGAGGAAGTATGGGATAAGGAGTTTGGGGGAGAATGGAAGAGGAGACAACATTGAAAGGTAAATACGTAAAATATCCAATTTAAAAAAAAAAAACAGATAATGGGTCTGGCAAAAAAACAATAAAGATAGTTTACTTATTTCAAATTATTTTCAAAAGTTTCCAGGGGGGAATCACCATTCCGGACCTCAAACTGTACTACAGAGCAGTAGTGATAAAAACTGCATGGTATTGGTACAGAGACAGACAGGATGATCAATGGAATAGAATTGAAGACCCAGAAATGAACCCGCACACCTACGGCCACTTGATCTTTGACAAGGGAGCTAAATCCATCCAGTGGAAAAAGGACAGCATTTTCAACAAATGGTGCTGGCTCAACTGGAGGTCAACATGTAGAAGAATGTAAATTAATCCATTCTTATCCCCTTTTATAAAGCTCAACTCCAAGTGGATAAAGGACCTTCACATAAAGCCAGATACACTGAAACTAATAGAAGAGAAGTTGGGGAAGACCCTCAAATACCTAGGCATAGGGGAAAAGTTCCTGAACAGAACACCAATGGCTTATGCTCTAAGATCAAGAATAGACAAATGGGACCTCATCAAATTGCAAAGCTTCTGTAAGGCAAAGGACACTGTCAACAAGACAAAACGGCAACCAACAGATTGGGAAAAGATCATTACCAATCCTACATCTGATAGAGGGCTAATATCAAATATATACAAAGAACTCAAGAAATTAGACGCCAAACAACAAAATAACACCATTAAAAAATGGGGTACAGAGCTAAACAAAGAATTCTCAACTGAGGAAACTCGAATGGCCAAGAAGCACCTTAAGAAATTCTCAACATCCTTAGTCATCAGAGAAATGCAAATCAAAACAACACTGAGATACCACCTCACACCAGTCAGAATGGCTAAGATCAAAAACTCAGGTGATAGTAGATGCTGGCGAGGATGTGGAAAAAGAGGAACACTCCTTCATTGTTGGTGGGGTTGCAAGGTGGTACAACCACTCTGGAAGTCAGTCTGGTGGTTCCTCAGAAAATTGGACATAGCACTACCTGAGGACCCAGCTATACCACTCCTGGGCATTAACTCAGAAAATGCCCCAACAAATAACAAAGACATATGCTCCACTATGTTCATAGCAGCCTTATTTATAATAGCCAGAAGCTGGAAAGAACCCAGATGCCCTTCAACAGATGAATGGATACAAAAAATGTGGTACATCTACACAATGGAATATTACTCAGCTATTAAAAATAATGAATTCGAGAAATTCTTAGGTAAATGGATGGAACTAGAAAATATCATCCTGAGTGAGGTAAACCAATCACAAAAGAACACACATGGTATTTACTCACTGATAAGTGGAGATTAGCCCAAAATTTGAAACAACAAAGATTCAACTACCAAAGGACATGAAGCTCATGAAGAAGAAAGAACAAGTGAGGATGCCTAGGTCTTTCTTAGGAGTAACTAAATACTCAAGGGAGCAAATATGGAGACAAAGTGTGGGACAGAATCTGAAGGGGGGGTTGTAGGGAGACCATTCCGTCTGGGTATTCATTCCATGGGCAGTCACCAAAAATAGACGATGATAGGAAAGTCAGGAAGGGAAAGCTGACAGCAGCCTGATAAGGCTGTCTCCTTAGAGGTCACCCAGAGTCTGACATACCCAGAGACAGATACTCACAGCTATCCATTAATCTGATCAAAGGTTCACAATGGAGGAGTTAGAGAGTAAACTGAAGGAGCCTTAAGGGCTGGTGGCCCCATGAGGAGAGCAACAATACCAACCAGCCAGAGCTCCCCAGGGTCTAAACCACCAGCCTAGGAGCACTTATGGAGAGACACATGGCTCCAGCTATATATGTAGGGGAGGATGGCCTTGTTGGGCATAGGTGGGAGACAAGGTCATTGGTACCTTGAAGGCTGAGCACTAGGGGGGGGAATCTGAGGGTGGGGAGGGGGACTGGGAGTAGGTGGGTAAACACCCTCATAAAAGCAAGAGGAGGGGGGGATGGGATAAGGGGTTCCTGGGTGGTGGGGGAAATTTGGTAAGGGGATAAAATTTGAAATGTAAATATTATATCTAATAAAAGAGGGGAAAAAAAGAAAAGCAGTTAGAACCAACATTCTTAATAAAATGTCAGCCCTCTTAAAAAAACTATCTTGATATTAAAATTTGTTTTGAGAATTGTATATTGCAGAATGATCTTCCTTGGTGTATCTACTCAACAAGCAAGCTGGGCAGACCTGCTCAAACCTCTGAGGTCCAGGAATTCCATCTGGAGGCAGTGAAGACACAGCATCAGAGGATTGTCAATTTGCTCTTCCCCCCACTCCTCTTCTAATTTCTCAAAGCCCATAATCAGCTTGAAGAAGCTAATGAAGAGTCAGCACCCCTATTCCCTGGGCTTGGGGACTAAGGTGGTAAATGTTGGACTGTCTTTCTAGGGAAAAGTAGTGGTTTTGTGGGAATAGAGAAGATTACCTAGGGGTTAATTGCATAGCCATACCTATTAGTAGAAATCTGTATAATTAGTATCAAGATGAAGATATAAATTCTTTTTTTTTCATTTTATTTTATTTACATTTAAGATGCCATCCCTTTTCCCCATTTCCCCTCCCTAGAAAACCCCTGTCCCATGCCCCCCTTTCCTTTTTGCTTTTATACAATTTTTTTAAATGTTAATCAAAGGATTTATAAGTTTGGTAATGCTCAATCAGAAGGGTAATCCAATACCCAACCTAGATATAAAGACTATCTTTGACTGGTGGAGACCTGTGAACGTCTGCCTCCATGCCCCCTCTCTCTTTCTCTCTCTCATCACCTAGCTTCTCCTCTCCTTCATCTTCTCTCCTTACTCCATCTCTTCCTCTCAGTACTCCTTCCCACTTAGCTCCTCCTACATATCACTCTTCCTGTTAAAGTAAAACTTTTCTCTCAAAATACAGTTAGAGCATACTTATTCCTAATTGTACCAGTGAGGTATAAGATAGTTCTAATACCCAGTCCATCATTATGTTGACTAACCAGAACCTCTGTCATCTCTTCTAACTAAAACACTTACTTTTGATCCTGGCTTTTTTTTTTTTTTTTTTTGGCTTTATAATGAATGTCAGCTGAAAACTATCTACTCAGATCTTTTCTCTCAAAGTAAATAGCCAGGATTGGCTATGAGACTATGGGTCTTCAACCCCGTCATAAATCCAGAATGACTGAGTTAACTGAAGTTATAGGAAGCACTAAACATAGCTTCTAAAACTTAGCCAATTTATAGAGACCTCTGAACACCTGAGAAGCCCCTATACTACCGAATGTTCGAGCATCAAATCTTCAGCCTTCTGGCCCAGAGTCATCTGACAGACCTTAGTGATGCAGGATTATTAAGGGCTGATTACTCTGTCTGGGCAGATATAATCAGTCGACTATTCTGCATGTGTGTCCTCTTCAGGACAGTAGTTAGTCTGTAGATGGAAAGAGGCAATTCTTGCCTAATGGCTGTCACCCCACAACTGGCATAACTCCAAGGATGCTCAATTTCTTCTTAGAATCCACAACAGGAAGCTGTCAGGAGCAGACAGGTCTCTAATCAGAATGGACATTTATATAAATTTTTGTAGCGTCAATTCTATGGACGTTTTGAAAACCAACTATCCATGTAAGGTCACCTGGACTGTTGTCTGTTCACTCCTCTTGGCTATTTCTAAATAAAATATTGTTAACCTCCTAACAATTAACTCAAAGCCATAAATTTGCTATAGTCCCTTAACTCATAGGTTAACCATCCCAAATCAGTTAAAAAGTTAAGGAAGGACTGGGTCTAGGGCTTGTATTTCTAAATGCGTTATACAAGCACATTGCCCATGAGAGTATCAATATTCATCTCACTTTTATATTAATAAGGAGCTCATACCAATGAAAACCTTAAATTTGAAATCAAAGTAAATTTTGTACCATTTAAGAAATTATAACTTCATCTTGATAATAATTATACAGATTTCTACCAATAGGTTATGGCTGTGCAATAAGTCCTAACTAATCCTCCCTGTTCCAACAAAACCACTACTTTTCCCTAGATAGACAGACCATTATTAACCACATTAGTCCCCAAGCCCAGGGAATAGGGGCGCTGACTCTTCTTTAACTTCTTCAGGCTGATTATGGGCGTTGAGATATTAGAAGAGGGGTGGGGGGAAGAGTAAGTTGATAATCCTCTGATGCTGTGTCTTCACTGAATCCAGATGGAATTGCAGGACATCGGAGGTTTGGGCAGGTCTGCTCTGTATACTTGATGAGTAGATACACCAAGGCTGTGTATTCTGCAATATACAATTCTAAGATATTGCCCGAGTTAGAGCGCCTGGGATCCCCGCTTCCTCTAGGTTCTTGAAGGTTGGGGGCAGAGCTGCCACCCAAGATCTGCTCAGTGCCCTGGCCCAGACCGGAAGGAGAAGATATAAATTCTTAAATGGCAGCAATTTACTTTGATTACAAATTTTAAGATTTTCATTGGCATGAGCTTCTTAGTGATATAAGAGTGAGATGAATATTGTTACTCTCATAGGCATTGTACCAGTATAACACATTTAGGAATACAAAGTTTAGACCCAGTCCTTCTTTAACTTTTTTTAACTGATTTGAGAAGGTCAGCCTGTGAGTTAAGGGACTATAGCAAATTCATGGCTTGGAATTTATTATAAGGGTGTACTCTATGTTTTATTTAGAAATAGCTGAGTGGAGTTAACAGGCAACAGTCCAGATTACCTTACATGGATAGTTGGTTTTCAAAACATCAGAAATCCATAGAATTGACATGACAAACATTCCTGTATTAATGTTCATTTTCATTAGAGACCTGTCTGTTCCGGACAGCTTCCTATATTGAACTCTAAGAAGAAATTGAGCATCCTTGGAGTTACTCTAGTTGTGGTGAGACAGCCACTAGGCAAGAATTGCCACTTTCCTTCTACAGACAAATTATTGTCCAGAAAAGGACACACTTGCAGAATAGTCGACTGATTATATCTGCCTAGACAGAGTAATCAGCCCTTAATAATTCTGCACTAAGGTCTGTCAGATGATCCTGGGCCAGAAGGCAGAAGAACAGATGCTCCAACGTTTTGAAGTAGAGCAAGTGTTCAGGTGTTCAGAGGTCTCTATAAATTGGCTAAGTTTTAGAAGCTATGCTTTGTGATTCCCACAATTATAGTTAACTCAGTCATTCTGGATTTCTGACGGGGTTGAAAACTTATAGCTATTTACCTTGAGAGAAAAGATTTGAGTGGATGGTCGGCAGCTGACATTCATCTTAAAGCCAGGTTCAGAACTAAATGTTTTAGTCAGGATAGATGACAGAGGTGCTGGTTAGTCAACAAAAGGATGGACTGGGTATTAGGACTATCTTGTACCTCACTGGTACAAATTGACATATTTATGCTCTAATTGTATTTTGAGAGAAAAGTTTCATTTTAACAGGAAGGGTGATGTGTAGGAGGAGCTAAGGTGGGAGGAGTACTGAGAGGAAGAAAAGGAGTAAGAAGAGGAGAAGAAGAAGGACAGGAGATGCTAGGTGATGAAAGAGAGAAAGAGGGGGGAGACAGGGAGGCAGATGTTCATGTATCTCCACCAGTCAAAGATAGTTGTTATATCTAGGTTGGGTAGTGTGTTACACCTCTGATTGAAGAATACCAAACTTATAAAGCCTATGATTAACATTTTTTTAAAAAAAATGTATAAATGCAAAAAGGAAAAGGGGGCATGGGATAGGGGTTTTCTAAGGGGGGGCGGGTGAAATGGTGAAAGGAGATGGCATCTGAAGTGTAAATAAAATATCTAATAAATGAAAAAAATAAAGAATTATATTTCTTTAAATAGTGTCTTCATGACTCTCTGAGGGTGGAAGGGGCATGTTTACTCTTAACTTTCTAAAACTGAAAGCTCATGGCAAATCTGCTGCTGATTGTCTCTGGCATCACTGAGACCAATAAAAACTAAGCCACAACTATGTGGAAGGACCCTTTTACTCTTAAACGGAATGGCCAGGACCCAGTTGCTACATGGGGCCGAGGATTGATATGCATGTTTGATACCACAGAAGGTACAGCTAAATGGCCACCAAAAAAATTAATGAACTAAATAGATACCCCCACAAAACCAGGCCCAATTATAAATAAGATGAATAACAATTGACATCCAGGGAAGAGAAATTTCCCCGAGAATTCCCTTCTTTTTTCCTTTCCAGATAAAAAATTAATCACTGGTGATGTCTACTGTTAGGAGTTCTAATCCTGATGCTGGCTTCTCTACTTATACCATTCAGAACTCCAATGGGCCTTTGACAAGGACATCAAACAGCTATAGACTGACATCACTAATCTGAAGAAATCCCTTGTTTCGCTGTCTGATACAATCCCCCCAAGTTGCAAAGGACTTTATTGGACTTGATTTTCTCTTTTATAATCGAAAAGATTGTGTACAGCTCTAGACTGTGTACAGCCCTTAAAGAAGAATGTTGCTTTTACATAGACAAAACAGGGATGATTAAAGAGAGCATGAAAAAGGCCAGAGAAAGTCTTGAGAAAAGACAGAGAGAGAAAGAGAAAAATGAGAGCTTGTACAATTGGTCTTCAACCTCTCCATGATTGTTAACCCTACTTCCTTCCATCTTGAGACCATTAATTAGGTCATTTTGCTTATTTCCCTTGGTCCCTGGGCCTTAAATAGGCTGACTAACTTTGTGAAACAACAGATAGATAATCTGATAGCAAAATCTATTCAGATACATTATCATAAATTAGCTATGGAGGACCACAAGACTTTAGATGAGGATGTTACTATACCCAGGGTGTTCTCAAGTCCCATCTCCACCCAACATAAAAGAGGGGACTTCTGCCCCTAGACCAAGCAGTGAGGGGCCACCCAGAACCCCCTCTGCCTGGCGATCTGAATTCTTGCTTAGGCTTCGAGGCTAAGCACTGCAAGGGAATATAAATAAAATTTAAAAATATGTTTCTGGGTTCCCTGAGGGACAAGCCTGACTGCATAGGGGTTGTTGTCAAAAGTATCCTCTCTCCAGGAAAAAGATATCGGGACAGGTATGGCCCTCATGCCTCACTGAACAATGACAGGAGGACTGGAGCCATTACAAGGTCCCCTTTAATTACTGGAGGTCAGGCCTCTATCCCAGCCTTGGCAAGATTAGAATCGCCACAACCCTTCTATAATTGGAGAAGGGAGGAGATGTCGGGGGCAGTCCTGTTTATACCCTGAAGGCCTAAAATCAGCCATAAGCCTAAAATCAGCAATAGGCCTGACATACTTGCCTGCTAACACAAAGTCTTGGGTCTCTACGGAAAAACACTGAAACAGATGTCTATAAACTATTGTAAACAAGCAGCTTTTGTGGAAATCTACCAGCTTGAGTAGTTATAGACCTTGTAAATAGGCAGCCTTGGAAGATAGTACCAACTTAGATAAGGACAAGTGAAGCATAGGCAGAGTCATAGTGACCTGACCCCTGAATGTTCACCCAGCTGATACCCTGTTCTGAAAGATATCTGTACTCCCGCTGAATATCTATGCTCCTGTGTCATCCCCTTCCCCACATCCTGCATTTTTGTGTTTATAACCCCTGTGTTAAAAAGTAAAAATTATGATTTGATAATAAGAAAAAAAGAAAAAAAAAGAAATGAAAAGAAAAGAAATAACACACAGTGTCCCCCTGGCTCTGCTGAGTTAGCTTCTGACAATCCATTTTCTTGTTCTCAGAAATACTTTGAATTATAAAATATTATTGTGGTTTTTGTTAGTATGCTGAGTAAAATAAATTTTATTGATTTCATTTTAAATTTCAAAGTTTGTAGTGAGTTAAAATGTCCTTCAATATAATTATAGGTCATATTTAATTTCATATTGTAAAATGCAAGTTAATCTGTTGAACATTGTTTTAAAAATGGATTCCTTTTTGAGAATTTCATATATGAGCATTGTATTTACATAATTTTTTTCTTTCTCTCCTTCCTCTGACTCTTCCCAACCCCCAATACTTTTCAAATATATCTTATTTAATTATTGTTCAAAAAAATTATATTCAAGACAACCAAATAACCCTATTAAAGAATGGGTTACAGACCAAAAAAAAAAAGAAAAAAAGAATTCTCCACTGAGAAAACTTGAAAGGCCAAGAAGCACCTTAAGAAATGCTCAACATCCTTAGTCATCAGGGAAATGCAAATCAAAACTACCCAGAAATACCATCTCACACCAATCAGAATTGCTATGATCTAAAACTCAGGTTATACTAGATGCTGGTGAGGATATGGAGAAAGAGGAACACTCCTCCATTGTTGGTGGGATTGCAAGCTGTCATAACCACTCTGGAAATCAGTTTGTCGGTTCTTCAGAAAATTGGACATAGCATTACCTGAGTACTCAGCTATACCACTTCTGGCCTTATACCCAGAAGATGCTTCAACATATAACAAGGACATATGTTCCACTATGTTCATTCAGCCTTATTTATAATAGCTAGAAGCTGGAAAGAACCCAGATCTCCTTCACCAATTTACCACTATAAAGAGCTAAAGAAAACTTGCAAATACATTAAAATCCTGTCAAAGGTGACAAAGTTTACACGGTAAAAGTAATCATTGTCAACATTCTCCTCTTCATCATAATTCTCTTACTGCATCTCATCATCGTTATCTTCATGATTTACTCCTTCACATTTTCTTCCTCCTCCCACCTCTTCTTTTCTTCCTTCTTCTCATTATGATTTTAAGATATGTGGATCACCAGACCATTGGAAATAGACCTGAAGTTTAATTCATTTGTTTGCTGCTGTTCAGCACCTAAAATACTTTTGAAATATCAACAAAGTAGAAAAGTTATCTAAGTGGCTATCAATGTTAGTCACACATTCAAACATTTTCTGTCCTTTGAAGAGGTCATTAAGCATTCCCACTTAGCCTCCTATGCTATCTGCAATATCTTGTTGAAAACATGCTTGTCATTGGCCTTGTCTTTCTCATATGAATTTTTTTCTCAGTTTGTGTCAATACCTAAAACATAATTTTTTATAACCAAAAATGTCAATAGTGGAAACTATAAGATACATCTATTAACATTGGATCATGTTACAAAAACACAGAGTTAAGAAACAGTATGCTGAATCCTAGACTTCATATTGATCATTGTTATAACATAGCATTCTCATAAAGACAGAGTCTTTCAGGCCTACAGTATATGCCTGCCTCATACACAACTCCATTAAGACCACCTACCAATGATTTCTTTTACAGAATTTCCCAACAATGTGAATTTTATTTGTTTGTTTTGTTGGGTGTTTTTATTGTTGTGGTGGTTTGAATATGCATGGCCCATAAGAAATGGTAATATTGGGATGTGTGGCCCCATTGAAGGACATTTTTTATTTTGAGGGTTGGCTTTGAGCTCTAATTATCAAGCTTTGCCCAGTGCAGAGGAGACCCTCTGGATGTTTGTTTGTGGTATGTAGTCATCTCCTGGTAGCCTTTGGATCATTATGTAGAATGCCCATTTTCCATAGCACAGTATCTGCCTTCAAACTGCAATGCTTTGTCATGATTACAAAGACTTAACCTCTTAAACTGTAAGCCAAACTTACTTAAATATTTCACTTTATAAGAATAGTTGTGGTAATGCTATGTGTCCTCCCATCAATGAAATCCAACTAAGAAACTACTATATCCCTTTTACAGTCTTTAAATACTTTATTGATTAAATTCACTTGTTAGATTGTATTTCCTATAGTTTTAAAAGGATTTTTTTATTCTCTTTTAAACCATCTATCATCTTCATACAATTGAATTGAAAGTCATTTGTGTGTGTGTGTGTGTGTGTGTGTGTGTGTGTGTATATATTTCAGCTTTGTTAGTTAGAATATCCAGGGTTTTCTGTAGTAGGATATCTGGGTTTTGGTGGTGCCATATTTCCCAGGCTGTTGTTGATTGTGTTCCCACATTGGCTTTTAGCCATTTGGGTTTTATGGTTATTAAGGTGTAGGTACATGCTGATTCATGAGTTAATCTTTGTGTGTCTGGGTTTTAGATTTCCTCCTTGCATTGGTTTTTGTTTCCTCTTTATCTTCAAGCATGAGTGGCTTGGGATGCTTATGAGTAACAGTGTTCATGAACAGCAGTTTGTATCCTCTCAGGTATTTTTAGCCTGTAATTTGTCTGGGAATTGAAATTATTACTTTATCTTCAAGCATGAGTGGCTTGGGATGCTTATGAGTAATAGTGTTCATGAACAGCAGTTTGTATCCTCTCAGGTATTTTTAGCCTGTAATTTGTCTGGGAATTGAAATTATTACCTTGTCTCTGAGGTCCCTAATACCACCCTTCCCCTATGTACCTCGTGCTGATAGATGTCCGAAAATGCAGAAGGAGTTTTGGGCCAGAAAAATGTGAGTCCATTGGGTATGATACTTTTAAGGCTGTTGCATGTGATTTAAGGGGAGTTGTGTGGAAGGGCTTGGTTCATAGTGTTTCCTGTTCTTCTCCGGTGCTGGCAAACCTCAGAAAAGCAGGCAGAGTCACTGGACAATAATGGGAGTGCTGGGATCAGGTTCCAGATCTTGGCTCTTCTTATAAACTTTTTAATTAATTATTTTATTTATTTACATTCTACATGTTGCTCCCACTTTCCAGTCCCCACTCCAAGAAACTCTTCTCCCACTCCATTTTGCCTCTGATAGGATGCTCTTCCCCAGTCCCACTATCCATCTTCCTGAGGCAACAAGTCTCTATAGGATTAGAAGCAAACTCTCCAACTGAACCCAGACAAGGAAGTCCCCTGTCTAAAATATGCCATACATAGATGCTCGGGGCATGGGGGTGGGGGTGTCATTGCCCCAGTCACTGTATGCTCTTTGGTTGCTGGCATATTATCTTGAAGCTGCCAGGGCTATGAGTTTATTGACAATGTTGGTCTTCCTATGGGGCTGTCATCCCCTTCAGCTCCTTCCACTAACTCTTCCATAGCAGTTCCCTGACCTCATTCCAATGGTTGGCTGTAAGTATATTCATCTGTCTTGGTCATCAGCTGGCAGGACCTCTCAGAGGACATCCATCCTACACTTCTGTCTGCAAGTACAATTTAGAATTAGTAATATTGTCAGGTTTTGGTCTCCACCCATGAGATGATCCCATGTTTGACTTGTCACAGATCAACCATTCTTTCAAACTCTGCTCCATTTTTCCAACTGCATATTTTTCACAGGAGCAATTATGGGTGAAAAAATTTGAAGGTGGTTTGGTGATGCCTTGCCTCTACTGATATCTCTATCTCCCCAATACAGGTGGTCTCTTCAGTTTCCGTGTCCTCACTATTGGGCATTGTGAATAAGTTTATCCATAGTGAATCCTGGGAGCTTATCACATCCCAGGTCTCTGGGACTTTCTGAAGGTTCCCTCTATCCCCATATCCAGCAGCTGCATATTTTCATTTATTCCTCTGGCCCTCTGGTTTTTCTCTCTTGTCTCCACTGCAATAAGGATAACCCCTTAGAAGCTTTCGCAATAACTCCCAGACATAGCAATAAGGCTGAAGAGAAAGAGCAACTTAACAATTCATACAAGATTTTACCCATTTATTAAAAATAGTGAAATTACAAAGTGAAAGGAAGGACAAGGAAAAGGACATGGAGGAAAAGGACAAGAAAGATGGTAGGAAGAGGATGTTATTATGGCTAGTATTATAGCAAGTCTAGAAACACCTATGAAGAGACAGAATACTTTAATGACATTGATGCAACCTTAGATGGTAGTAAAATATTCTTGCCCACAATAAATAAAATTATGTCCCCATTGCAGATATTATGGCACCATACTCTCTATCGTGGTGATGCTATACAAAGATTTCATTTACACTGCCCTGTATTTGAGGGCAAATTTTAATGGAATACCAAAAAATCCAGGATAGTGAAAACTATTCTCAACAATAAAAGATTTCCTGACATCAAACTGTACTACAGAGCAATAATGATACAAAATGCATATTAGTACAGAGATAGGAAAGAAGATCAATGGATTTGAATTAAAGACCCAGAAATGAACACACACACCTATGGTCACTTGATCTTTGACAAAAGTGCTAAAACAATCTGGTGGGAAAAGGCAGCATGTTCAACAAAGTGTGCTGGTTCAACTGGAGGTCAGCATGTTGAAGAATGCAAATCAATCCATAGTTATCTCCTTTTACAAAGCTCAAATCTAAGTGAATCAAGGACCTGCACATAAAAGCGGACAGACTGAAACTAATAGAAGAGAATGTGGAAAAGTGCTTCAATCACATAGTCACAGGGGAAAAGTTCGTAAACAGAACACAAAAGAATTATGCTCTAAGATCAAGAATTGACAAATGGGACCTCATAAAATTGCAAAACTTCTATAAGGCAAAGGATATTGTCAATAAGACAAAGTGGCTCTTTCTTCCTACACACAAATTATCAAAATTTCGTACAAAATATTTTGGGTTACCCTGGATCAACACACATTCATTGTCTATAAGATACAGAGCAATAACATTTACTCTTCTACTGGTAGACCAGTAAATAGTGAATTGCAAGTAAGGCAAGTACTTCCTATGACACGTTAACTATCCAAAGGTGTCCTGTAAGAGGGACACATTAGGAAATGCATTGAAATTGAGTTTTTTAACTATCAGTTTGGTATGTTGCTTTATATTGCTTCCCTATTTACAGAATCTGTTTGTGAAGATACTGTGCAGTACCTTAACTTTCCTGTACATTTTCAAGACAGGTTCTTGTGCATCACTAGCTACTGTCATTTTAGCATCTTATGTTGTAACTTAGTTTTATGCTCCATGATCTTAGCTTGATGCTTATTTCATTATTTCAGTTCATTTCCCTCCTGTTGTGTCATCCCATGTTTTTGGTGTTCTCAGTCTCCTTTCATTGGGAAGAGTAGAGTCTTTATTGTTTTGAAACCATGGTTTTGCTGCAGAGTGTTTGGATTGAAGAGTTTCTCTTGGGTTCTGCTTCTTGAACATGATAATATTTAAGACAGAAACATTGTATATCAGCCATGAATATTTTTCTCACATGTGATTGTTGGGTCAACAATCTATTCTTTTGTCAAAGACTAATATTTCCTTTCTCCTTTTTAAAAGAAAGAGATATGGATTAGAGTCATCCCCATTTTGACACTCTGTGTCTAGCAATTTTGTTCACATATTTATGCCCATTATAACTGTATTAATAAATTCTTCTGTATTTTATCAAGTCTTGGATATTTACTGTACTATTCTTTTGCCTTTCTGTTGTTCTTACATTTTTAATGGCATGGAATATTATACACAAATAAGTTGAAATAATGTTTCAGTATTGTAGCATTTAGTAGACTGTGGCCTAGTCCACACTTTTTTACACCAAGAAGTATTCATTGAAAGAAATAATTACTTATTTGTGAAATTACTGAAGATAATTGATAGTTATGTTCGATATTTGAAAGTTTATTGTCATAGTATAAAAGATCTGTGAGGAATGTAACAGCATAAATTAGTAATTTAATTGATCAGTTGAAACATTTGGAAAAAATCTGATAGAGAATGACAAAACACTTTGTAAATATAACAGGAAAATATTTCTAGGTTTGGTTTATTTCAAAATGGTATTTTTAATTCTTGATTATTCTTTGATTTACAGGGCATTCATCAACAAACTACATCAAAATCCCATGTACTTTTCTTTCACTTTCATCTTTCTTTAGTTATGTGATGTCATTTTATCTTATCATGTCCGTTAAAAGATATAAGCCAGACACTGGTGCTCCAAGACTTCAAGCCCAGCATTAGATAAGCTTGAAATGAATCACAGTGAGTTTGATGCTTGCTTAATCTGTAGAGCTAATTCCGGCATAGCTAAGGCTATGCAAAAAAAGTTTGTCTTTAAAATCCAAAACCAAAGCCAAAAACAGAAAAGCAAGCAATTTTCCAGTATCCCATCTTATTCTTCAATTTCCTGCACCTGTAAGTATTCCTCAGATTTTTTTCTCTTTCTCCAATTCTCAATTTCATGCAGTACCCTTATGTTTTACCACTATGTTGAAAAAATGCCACAATTTAATAATGACATATTATTAGCTTATAATTAAACCAATACTACTTCTGTTTTGCAGGTCGCTAGGATTACATCATTCAGAATAAGTAGTTGGGCTTAAGAGGGGAACAGGAGGACAAAGTGGATAAGAAGGGCAAAGCCAACCAAGAAAAGAAAGCAAATAGAGAAGGGCTCTTACTAGGGCTGGGTTTAAATAAACAAATGGAGATTAAAGGATAAAGGAGACATACACAAAGCATGACTCAAGCAACATCAAGTTCCATACTTTATTTTAACTAGAATTTCACACATAATCCTATAATATTTTGTATATACATATATATTTGTATGTACATAAACACAAATATACTGTGTGTGTGTGTGTTGGTGTGTTTGTTTTAAATGAAATTATACTACTTGTTCTAACAATGCTTCCAAAGAACCAGAGACAAATACAGATTCCAAAGTCAGGGATAAAATACCTTTGGAATAGATGGATGGTTCATAAAGTTAGAATCAATGACTATCCAGAAAATATATACTATACCTGTGTCTCTAGTATGTGTTTCTGAACTTAAATGTCAAATAGCATTATTGAAGGCACGTCACACAAAGGATTCAGATAATTTTGTTTGGAAACATGATTGTTGGGAACCATCAAGGAGAAGCTAAAATCTAGCTGCTCATCTTTTCAAAATGGTTTCACCATGGACTGACCATACAATTAACGACCTATTTTCTTCTGCAGGCAAGGCCCAGGAGATTTACTTTTAGAAAATATCCCTGCTATTACTATGCTTTTCCTGTTATTATTAAGCATATATTATAATCACTAGGCATCAGCCCACCTTTTCAGCAGATTTGTGCAGAACAATAAATATGTACTGTCTTATAGCTATGTTGTATAAACTGAAGGTTTCCTAATTCTTAATAAAGATGCTGTAAAAATTCCTAAAATTATATTAGTAATTATTAAGCTCCTTTAAAATAGGACTGCTATTAGTGTTGTTTCTGATTTCAAAATTGCATTGGGAACTCTTGTTGGGAGCCGACTTTTAGCAGAAAGCAGCTATCAGCTTTGCAGCCATCTTGAGCCATATACCCTGACATGAGATTTAAATTACAATAGCCTACAACAGCTGAGAATACTCGGATAATCTTGGTTTAGATACCTTGAGATTAAAGGTGTGTGAGATTAAAGGTGTGTGATTTAATAGTATACTTAGAAGTATAGAGATCAGAGTTAGAGACAAGACCTAAGGGCATGATTAAAGGTGTAACTTAGAGGCGTGGCTTAGAAGTGAGATATATAAAAGGCAGAGACAGAACAGATCAGAATTGAGATGATAGAAGACAGAACCAGAGATCAGAGAATATAGACGGAGATCAGAGACTATAGAGGGATCATCAGAGATGAATCTCAGACATTAGGTAGAATCTGCTGTCACCCTCGCTCTTGCTGAACCCCGGACCTGAAGACCAAAGCGGCAGTTTGGGCTGGGATACAGTGGCCGCCCAAACGTGGGTCGGCCCGGGCCTCAACATTTTGCTCAGGCTGAGACATTTTTTGGCCACCCCAACGTGGGACTAGTGCGGTCCCCAACATTATTTTGGCGCCCAACGTGGGGCTAGTTCGGTTCTCAACATTATTTTGGTGCCCGAACATGGGGCAGCAAGAACGAGAGACCCAGTGACAGACTTTACTGGAAGAAGGATCTGTCGATTGTCCCAGGAATCTGCCTCGTTGAGAAAGGTAAGGAAATGGGACAAGAGATTAGTCAACCTGAATCCAACTCTCTGTTTTGGTTTGCTTTGAGAAAGGTAATGAAAATGGGACAAGAAATTAGTCAGCCTGAATTCAACTCTCTGTTTTGGTTTTGTTATTTGCTGCTCACATGTGTTAATTTTCTGCTTTTGTTCTTGAATGCTGTCTTTTTTGTTCAAAATAAAAGGAAGCATAAGTTAGAATCCAAAATACAACCAAAGGTTGATGACAATTTGTCAGAGCCAAATTGTGCTGACCAAGAGAAAGAGGAAGTCAAATTTTATGACGCTGAAATTCCCCCTCCCTATGCACCTCCACCTCCAAGTGCTCCCCCAATGGAGATGGTGGTTATAGATCCCATAAGGGAGTTACAGGAAAAAAAATCTGTTCTTAAACAACAAATAGAGTTAGAAAAAGAGTATCAGGATTTAATTAATCAGCTACAAAAATTAAAGACAGGAAAGATGTCTCAAGAGGTAAACTGTGAAAATCCCCTGGCTCCTTGCATTCCTCAACCAGGAATCCAAAGGCAGTCCCTATCACCTAGCTTAAGATTAGCCACAGATCAGCCAGAGGAGGGAAAGGCTGAGGCTTTCCCTGTATCTGAGACTAGAGACAATCAAGGAGTTGCTTGGAGACATCACACAGGTTTTAATTTTCAAATTATTAAGGAATTAAAAAATGCAGTATCTCAATATGGTGCCACTGCTCCTTTTACTCTTGCAATTTTAGAATCTGCTGCAGAGGAGTGGCTAACTCCTAGTGATTGGAATACATTAGCGAGGGCAGTTCTTACTGGTGGAGACTATTTAATTTGGAAATCAGAGTATCATGAGAATTGCAAAGAAACAGCTAGGAGAAATATTCAGGTAGGTAATGGTTGGTCCTTTGATGCCTTAGTAGGAGAAGGGCAATTTGCTTCTAGTGATAACCAGATGCAATATGACCCAGGTTTATTTGCTCAAATTCAAAATGCAGCCATGAAGTCTTCCGGTAAAGGGAGACCCTGGTGCATCTTTAACAACAGTCAGGCAAGGGCCTGATGAGCGATTTTCTGACTTTGTTCATCGATTAATGACAACAGCAGGAAGGATTTTTGGTAATGCAGAGGCAGGTGTAGACTATGTGAAACAACTTGCATATGAAAATGCTAATCCTGCCTGCCAAGCGGCCATTAGACCTTATAGGAAAAAGACAGACCTTAAGGGGTACATCAGACTTTGTTCTGACATAGGTCCCTCTTACCAACAGGGCTTAGCTATGGCGGCTGCTACGCAAGGAAAATCAGTAAGAGATTTTTTGGCAAGTACAGACAGAAAGGCATGTTTTAAATGTGGTAAGCCTGGACACTTTGCAAGAGATTGCAAAGTAGAAAATGAGTTAAGCCAGAGACAGTCCAGAAAACAGCCTGGGCTCTGCCCAATTTGCAAACGTTGAAGGCATTGGGCTAGTGATTGTAGGTCTAAACAAGATGCACAAGGTAATACCCTTTCCCATAATCAGGGAAACGGGAACAGGGGCCAGCTCCAGGCCCCGAACCGACGCAAGCCAAAACAGGCTTATGGAGCAGTCAGTTTCTTACCAGTGAACACCAATCCCTTTCTGAACTTAGTCGAGCAACACCAGGAAGCGCAGGACTAGACCTCAGTTCTGCCACCCACACAGTATTAACCCCAAAAATGGGACCTCAGGCTTCCCATTAATCTCTGGGGCAGAGATCTGTTATCCCAGTTGGGATTGATTATGTGCAGCCTTAATGAAGTGATCACAGCTCAAATGATAAACCCTGGATTTTCCCCCCAGGGAAAGGATTAGTAAAAAGTGAAGAAGAGATTATCTAACTTGGATCAGGCCAGGCGGTGGTGGCGCACGCCTTTAATCCCAGCACTTGGGAGGCAGAGGCGGGCAGATTTCTGAGTTCAAGGCCAGCCTGGTTTACAGAGTGAGTTCCAGGTTAGCCAGGGCTACCAGGTCCTCTCTCTGAAGGAAATACCAAGGCAGAACTAGCTACTCGTATAGCTGCAGTAACTTTATCAGATCAGCAATCTAATTTGGATCAGGCCATAAAGGCTCATGAGTTACATCACCTTAATTCTAAAACTTTAAAAGGTATGTTTAGACACATACAGTGGTTTCATTTATGCAACATTACAAACTGGAGAAGCAAGAAAGTATGTGATTGCTCATATGCTTGCTACAATCGCTGTATTGGGTGTGCCTAAACAGATAAAAACTGACAATGGCCCAGGTTATACAAGCTCCAGTTTCCACCAGTTTTGTGAAAGATTGGGAATACTACATAAAACGGGTATTCCATATAATCCACAGGGCCAAGGTATGGTAGAAAGGGCACACCAAACCATTAAATGTCAATTTGAAAAAATTAAAAAGGGGGAATGGTACCCTACCAAGGGATCCCCCAGAAATATCCTTCATCATGCACTCTTCATTTTAAATTTTTTAAATTTGGATTCTGAAGGAAAATCTGCTGCAGATAGATTCTGGCATCCTGATACCTAAAAGAATTTTGCAACAGTCCTCTGGAAAGACCCATTAACTGGAACCTGGAATGGGCCAGATCCAGTGCTTATCTGGGGAAGAGGTTCTGTTTGCATATATTCCCAAACTGCAGATGCTGAACGTTGGCTGCCAGAGAGACTGATTAAACAAATAGACAACAATAACAAATCCAGGGAGGAGAAACCCCTTGAGAAGCGTATTTTTTCTTCACAGGAAACATGAAGATGCTTCACAATTGCCTTCAAACTGGAACAGATCAACGAGTAAACCTGACCTGAGAAGTTATCAGTGCTGAAGAAGACATCACCACCCATATCTCCAGGGTGGCTCTATTGGACTCTTGATTCCCTGACTTATGATTTAGTGGGGAACTAGATTGTTTTAGATTTAGTGGGAATTTAGATTGTTTAGACCCAGGAGAAAACCCACTACCACAGTTACTATAGTTGTTTTTTGGGTTTGAGATTGACTAGAGCAGGAACAGGGATTTCCTTAGTTTTCTTTAGATCAAAGCTATGATCAGTTTTGTATTTCTATAGATTTAGATTCTGATATAAGACATTTATAAACAGAATAGAAGAGGCTTACACTTTTTACTCGTCTGATAGAGGGAGTTATATGTTGCCCTTTAAAAAGAGTGTTGCTGTCATACTAACTATTCAGGCGTTGTTAAGTCTCTTGTCTTTTGGGTCCATGCGGTTCAACAAACTGATGGCTTTTGTATGAGATGCTATTCAAATGAAACCCACACAGGTCCATTGTTACAGGCTGGAAGTAAGGGATTATAAAACCTCTGTCATCAAGACTAATGAGGTGTATTCCCTAACTTACGCTAAGCCGGATAGTCAGTGATGGGTAAGAGAGCATACTGAGACCCTTGCCCCTAAAAGAAGGGAGGCCTCACCATCCTAAGACAGGAGCTCAACCAATGGCTGTTGAGTATCCAAGGACTGGAAAGGGAGGCTGGGGTCCTTTGCTCCAACCTAGGACAGGCACAGTTTCCGTAAGTTTTCCCAGCCTTCCCTTTAAAAAAAAAATTAAAAAGGGGGGACCTGTTGGGGGCCGACTTTTAGCAGAAAGCGGCTATCAGCTTTGCAGCCATCTTGAGCCATATACCCTGACATGAGATTTAAATTACAATAGCCTACAACAGCTGAGAACACTTGGATAATCTTGGTTTAGATACCTTGAGATTAAAGGTGTGTGATTTAATAGTATACTTAGAAGTATAGAGATCAGAGTTAGAGACAAGACCTAAGGGCATGATTAAAGGTGTAACTTAGAGGCGTGGCTTAGAAGTGAGACATATAAAAGGCAGAGACAGAACAGATCAGAATTGAGATGATAGAAGACAGAACCAGAGATCAGAGAATATAGACGGAGATCAGAGACTATAGAGGGATCATCAGAGACGAATCTCAGACATTAGGTAGAATCTGCCGTCACCATCGCTCTTGCTGAACCCCAGACCTGAAGACCGAAGCGGCAGTTTGGGCCGGGATACAGTGGCCGCCCAAAAGTGGGTCGGCCCGGGCCTCAACATTTTGCTCAGGCTGAGACATTTTTTGGCCACCCCAACGTGGGACTAGTGCGGTCCCCAACAAACTCTACCACTCTTCAAGTGTCACTAGTTAATTACTTCTGCGATAGCAAGAAGGCACATTCTAAGAGTTTGTAAAATCTTTAACCAAAAGTCATAAAAAGGGAACTAAGTACTTACTATCAGTGCAAGGACAGTATATATAATGTTAACTGGATTAATCTATACAAAATTTCACTAGTAACTTACTCATAAAGTTATGGTTTTAACTTTCCATCAGCCAGTACAGCTAGTGAAAAATTATGATGTTTAGCCAGATAATTACTCCTAATGGGTATGTGCTTAATTATTCTCTGTTGATACTTCTTATTCTACTTATGATTTGAATTAGTATACATTTGTGATGAATATTTTACCATGTGATTCTGTATTATAAAAATATATAAGTGCTGAGGACAAAGAGCAGAGATAAGCCCCTTTCCATTTTTCTTAAAGAACTAACATAGGAAAGTTTTAGAACTTAGAAATAAAATTGAAAATCTCTTCTATTATTTTTTCATGAATTGGTCAATTTTATTCTTCCACATTAACTATTTCATTGTAATTTCCTGTATTTCTGAAAGAAATTTATATGTTTTCTTTTTAAGGCTTATATCATATTCAAAAGATTGGATTAAGTGTGATTTTCTTCTATGTTGGGGGCCGACTTTTAGCAGAAAGCGGCTATCAGCTTTGCAGCCATCTTGAGCCATATACCCTGACATGAGATTTGGATTACAATAGCCTACAACAGCTGAGCACACTCCGATAATCTTGGTTTAGATACCTTGAGATTAAAGGTGTGTGACTTAAGAGTATGACTTAGAAGTATAGAGATCAGAGTTAGAGACAAGACCTAAGGGCATGATTAAAGGTGTAATTTAGAGGCTTGGCTTAGAAGTGAGACATATAAAAGGCAGAGACAGAATCAGACTATAAAGAGACAAATCAGACACATCAGACATTAGGTAGAGTCTGCCCTCACCCTCCCTTTTTCTGAACCCTGACCTGCAGACTGGAGCGGCAGCTTGGGCCAGGATACAGTGGCCGCCCAAACGTGGGTTGGCCCAGGCCTCAACATTTTGCCTGGGCTGCGATATTTTTTGGCTGCCCCAACGTGGGGCTAGTGTGGACCCCAACATTACTTTGGCGCCCGAACAGGGACTCGAGCTTGGGCCCCAACACTTCTATTTCAAATGCGTAAGAATATTAAGGGCTTTTTGTTACTTTGGTAGTGCCACATTTCTGTGGCAGTTGTTGATTTTGTTTTTATGCTGGCCTTTAGTCATCTGGGCTTTCCCTTTTGTTATAGATTTAGATGCTGATTTCTGAGTTTATCTTTCTTGATTGTGTATTTTGGATATTCCTCCCAAGCCCTTTTCTTTTTGTTTCATCTCTGAATTCTGGCCAATCTGTCTTGGGATTCTGATGAATAAAAGTGTTTACTACAACTATGGGGATGTTCACTGAAGTCTTTGTTGCCTACATGGCTTCATGGATTTTGGATGCAAACCTTGACTCTGTGATCTTTGGTACCACCCTGCCTTCGTGTCCATTTATATATGGGCCTCAGGGAAAGCAGTAGGACTTTAGGAATAGAAAATTGAGTAAAGTGGACTTAAGACTGTTGCATGTTTCTTAAGGGGAGTTAACAGGCAAAAGCTTGAGGCATGGTCCTACCTTTTTGCCTCTGGTGCTGGGATGCCTGCAGAAAACTGGCAGAGTGATTGGCCAGAAAATGGAATGCTGGGTACCTGGTCCATGCCATGTAATTTTTTTTGTTTGTTTGTTTGTTTTTGTTTTTTGGTTTTATTTTTGTTTTGTTTTTGTTTTTCGAGACAGGGTTTCTCTGTGTAGCCCTGCCTGTCCTGGAACTCACTCTGTAGACCAGGCTGGTCTCGAACTCAGAAATCCACCTGCCTCTGCCTCCCATGGGCTGGGATTAAAGGCGTGTGCCACCACCGCCCGGCTCATGCCATGTAATTTTAAAAACATACTTAGAGCCATCTATTGGTTACTTAAGTTGCATAAAATGCTTATGTCCTGTATTCATTCCAGTCTGGTTTTCATATTTGTATGAGGAAAGATCACACAATGCATTCAGTGGCATGATTTTGTGTAGTAACATAGACAGAGATAGTCTGGCCTATAGGTTAGGCACAGGCAACAGACCTGTTTCAACAATATTTAACCTGGTGAATCAATTATTTTATTTCTGCTTTTTATAGAAAGCTAGAAGAAGTGATTCACAGAGATGTATGGGTGTCTCAAGCAGCTGCATCACCAAAGGCTCATCTAAGCATGGCTGCCAACTGTCAATTATCCAGGAAGCTACTTGATCACAACTCTCCAAGTGTTAACTGCAACTCACTCTTCCAAAGATCTGTCCTTTCTAAAGCAGAGGAAAGTTGAATCTTTCTTAGTGCCTACTCTTGAAAGTTTTACAATCTTCCTGAGTCTAATGAGCTTCTATAGTGTCCAAAAGGCAAATTGTCCAATCTTAGGAAAGAGCTGCACTTTAAGAAATCTTAAAATTCTGACTCAAATTAATTATTTTCATTTTTATTAAATACAATAAGATTCTTAAGAAAAGTACTTTAGCCCACAACTTATCTTACTTTTAAAAAGGTATGAACTATTAGTTATATTATCCTCACTATTATGTTAACTTTCAGACACTTATTAAAATATGATTTCATATTTTATTTTACCTACACTTTAAATAAATAGCAATATAGATGTAAGAAGTAAGTAAATTGAAGTGAATATCATCATATTTTTTTTAAATTATTGGATTATTAATAATAAAAATATAATCATTGATATTGAGAACATAGTTCATGTGTAAAATACCTATCAGGAAGGCATGGATTTGAGTTTGGATATCTAGAAATTATTTTAAAAATCAGGCATGCTATCATGCATATCTCAGAGTTGGAAGGTAGAAAAAGGAAAACCCAACGAATTATGGGCCACCTAGTCAAGCAATCAATAAAGTTTTGATTTTTATGAGAGATCCTATCCAAAAAACAAGATGGAGTTTATCTCCTGCCACACAGAAGAATAGAAATATCACAGAGTTATAGTAAAAAGTGGTGCCACAGACTACACTTTTATTGAATTATATGT
The DNA here is from genome assembly GCF_011762505.2 of Arvicanthis niloticus. Classification (NCBI taxonomy): domain Eukaryota; kingdom Metazoa; phylum Chordata; class Mammalia; order Rodentia; family Muridae; genus Arvicanthis; species Arvicanthis niloticus. The sequence goes on from NC_047674.1 coordinate 48,704,934, forward strand.
TTTTGAGCCAGAGATATATTTATATTTTTATAAAAAGTGCAATTTGTGGGTGTGACGATTGAGAAGGACCCATTAAATTTATTTCTACTGATAAAATATGTTCTGCTACATATTTATTTTCAGAAAAGCCATTGTTAGCATATGTACAATTTTTATTTCATTTTCACATTTACTTTTCTGTCGTTAAATACTATGTGAATGTTTATATTAAGAATTTAAAACTGACTGAGCAGTCTGCTAACCCAAGGGGACCTCAATTCTTTTGCTACTATTCTGTCAACTCTATCAGATTTCTGAACCTTATAGGTAAGCTTCAATTTCCCCATGTATCTTTCCTGTCCTCTGTGACTTCTGGGCCAAATAAAGTTGCCCTGAGAGAGCCTGCAATGCCAGAAGTACCTCTATTCTCCTACAGTCTCTCCTACATACCTGTCAGACTCCTGAATCATATAGGTTAGCTTCTCGTCAACCACACATCTATCTTGTTCTCTGAGTACCCTGGGCCATGCATGCCAAACTGCCTGCAAAACCTCCTATCCTAGGACAACCTCCACTCTTTCTCCACCTTTCATCCAGCTCCACAATACTACTAGGATAACATCAGAAGCCTGACACGTCAGAACCATGGTGGTTCACTCCCTTCCCATAAATATCACAACAAGAACATCCTGGCACTGAAAACATCCAGGTGTCTCAAGTTCCCAGGGATATCAAAATCAGCAAAAGCCTGGGCATTAGGAAATGCACAAAGTAGAGCTATGTCACTACGGCAAGCTCTTTATATCCTAAAACAGCTAAAATACCAGAAAATGACCTAAAATCAAATCTTATAAAGATATTAAGGACGTTCAAAGTGGAAGTGAATAAATCCCTTAAAGAAATACAAGAAAAAACAATCATACAGATAAAGGACTTTAAAGAGGAAACAAGTAAATCCTTTAAAGTCATACAGGAAAATACAATTAAGCAAGTGAAAGGAATAAATAAAACTGTGCAAGAACTAAAACTGAAAATAGAAGCAATAAAGAAAACACAAATTAAGAAAATACCAGAGATTGAAAAAACTAGACTTAGAAAATCAAATGCAATCATCATCAGAATACAGATTATAAAAATTTCAAACACAGAAGATACAATAGAAGAAATTGATACATCAGACAAAGAAAATGTTAAATCTCAAACATTCCAGACACACAACAACTAGGAAATATAGGATACCGTTAATACCTAAGCTAATAATAATAAAAATAGAAGAGGTGAAGAGGTCCAAATCACCATGCCAGTAATTATTCTCAAGAAAATCATAGAAGAAACCATATAAAAGAAGTCTGTAGAACACCAACTAAACTGCACCATAAAGGAAAATCCTCCATGCACATAATAATCAGATCACAAAGTCTATGTAAAAAATATATTAAAAGCAAGAGGGAAGAGGGATAGGTAAAGCACAAAGGCTTACCCATAAGAATTATATCCAACTTCTCAAGATTCACTCTAAAAGCTAGAAGGACATGGAGAGATAGCCTACAAACTCTAAAAAATCATAGGTGACAAATTTGAATATGATACCCAGTAAAACAAATAAATTCATCCAAGGAAACATTTAATTACATATTAGAAAAAACAAGGAAATTAAAACACATCCCCCCCCACACACACAGAAACACACACACACACACACCACAATCACCACCAACAACAACACAAACACTACCAACACCCCTACCACAACCACCACCATTAAAATAGCAGGAAATAACAATCACTGGTATTTTATATCTCTCAACATCAATGAACTCAGTTCCCAAATAAAAAGACACAGACTAAGAGAACGGATGCAAAAAGAGGATCCATCTCTCTGCTGGATACTAGAAACATATCTCAGCCATAAAGATACATAATACCCCTGAGTAAAGACCTGGAGAGAAGTTTTCCAAGTAAATGTTCCCATGAAGCAATCTGCAGTAGTCAGTCTAATATCTAATAAAGTAGACATTCAACCAAAATTAATCAAAAAAGATTAGGAAGCACACTTTATAGTCATCAAAAATTCCAATGATAATATCTCAGTTCTAAATGCATGTGCCCCAAATATGAGTGTACCCAAATTTGTAAAAGAAACAATATTAGAACTTAAGTTGTACATTGAACCCCACTACTTAATTGTAGGAGAATTGGAAAACTGACTGTCATCAAATGAAATGATACCAGAAAAAAAACTAAATAAAGGAATAATGAAGCTGTCATTATGAGTCAAATGGACCTAACAAACATCTACAGAATATTTCACCCAAACACAATATATATAACCTTTTCTCAGTATCTCATAGATCCTTCTCTAAAACTGTCCATATTGTCAATCACAAAGCAAGACTCAAAAGGTAAAGGAAAATTCATGCAATGCCTTGTATTTTATCAGATTACAATGGATTAAACAACAAGGAAACACAGGAAAGTAAGTTGAACAACTGCCCACTCATTAACCTCTGGGTTAGGGAAAAAAAAAAAAAAACAGAAAAAAAATTGAAGACTTTCTCGAATACAATGAAAATGAAAGCTCAACATACACAAATTAATGCAAAACAATAGAAGCAGAGCTAACAGGAAAGTTCATAGCATGATTTGCTTCAATAGAAAAATCAGAAATTTCTCACTGCACCAATTTAAAACTATACCTGAAAGCCATAGTGGGAAAAAGAATACAACTACAACTACTACTACTACTACAACCACAACTACTACTACTACTACAACTACTACTACTACATTACTACTACCATTATTACTACCATCTCCACCAAGCACACAAACAAAAAATGTGTAGATAGCAGGAAATAAACAAAATCAATACTGAAATACATCTGTTCAAAACAAACAAACAAAAACAAAAAAACAACAGTAAAAATATTAAAAACAAAACAAACTCAATAATCTGGTTCTTTGAGAACATGAACAAGATAGACACACCCTTAGCCAAACTCATCAAGAAATATAAAGTAAGTATCCAAATAAACATCCATAAAAAATAGGGACACAAAACCACTGATACAGAGGAAATTCAAATAATAATTAGGTCTCACTTCAAAATCCTGTACTCCACAAAATTTGAAAAATCTTGATGAAACCTATGATTATCTAGAGAGATATCCTTTACTAAAGTTAAATAAGGGTCAGGTAAACTACTTATTAGCCCAATAACCAGTAAATAAATTGAAGCAGTCATCAAAGTATCCCAAAGGAAAATAACCCCTTGGGCAGATGGTTTTAGTGCAGAATTCTGCCAGACTTTGAAAGAATTTCTAATACTAATACCAATACCCCTCAAAATATTTTGCAAAGTAGTACAGAAGGAATGCCCTCAAACTCATTTTATGAGGCCACAGTCACATTAACATCTAAACTACACAAAGACTCAACAAATAATGATGAATTGAAACCAATTTTTCTTATGTACATTGATGTAAAAATGCATGATAAAATAATTACAAGCCATATTGAGAAAATTATCAAATAAATCATCCATCAAAATCAGGTAGGGTTCCTCCCAGAGATGCAGAGATGCAATATACAAATTTTCATCAACATAACCAGCATATATGCAATTGAAGGAAAATATTTCATAATTCTCTAACGTCACACAGAAAAAGCCTTTGAAAAAACACAATACCTCTCCATTTTAAAAGTTATTAGAGAATCCAGGACACTTGTCACATATCTAAACACAATCAAAGCAATGTATAGTAAGTCAATAGCTAATGTCAAACTAAATTTAGAAAATTGTAGAGCATTTCCACTAAAATATGGGACAAGACAAGGCAGCCCACTCTTTTTCTATATATTCAATATAGTACTTGAAGTTCTAGCGAAAGCAATAAGACCATTGAAGGAGTTGAAAGAAATCCAAACTGGAAAGGAAGAAATTAAAGTAAGTGTATTAAAAAACAAATGTCAATAGACACAACAGACTCCAAATATTCTACCAGAAAATTCCTATGGCTGATAAACAGCTTGAGGGAAATGACTGGATACAAAATGTTCACAGAGAAATCAGTAGCCCTTCTTAATACAAATGATGAATAGACCAAGAAAGAAATTAGTGAGACATGACATTTTACAACAGCCAACAAAAATATAACCAAGCAAGGGAAAGGTGTGTATGACTAGAACTTAACTTCTTGAAGAAAGAAATTGAAGAGGACATCAGAAGATAAAAATGTCTCCCTTGCTCCTATATTGTTGGATTAAAATAGTGAAAATGGCCATCTTACTTATAGCACATTCAATGCAATTCCAATCTAAATTTGAACAGAACTTTTTATAGACATTGAAACAGCAATTCTCAACTTCATTTAAAAAGCAAAACAAACAAACAAACAAAAGAATACCAAAACAATCTGGAACAATAAAAAAAGTTTAGGAGGAATCACCATCCCTGATATCAGTCTGTACAGTAGTGCAATAGTGATAAAAAAAAAAAAAAAAAAAAAACTTCTTGGTATTGTTACATATACATTGGTACAGACAAGTTGATCAAATGAATTCAATTGAATACCCATATATAAACCCATACACCTATGGACACTTGATTTTTGATAAAGAAGCCAAAACCATAGACTGGAAAAAATTGAAAGCATATTCAGAAACTGGTGTGCTGTTCTAAATTGTGGTCTACATGTCAAAGGCTGAAAATAGTTCCATATTTATCACCCTATACAAAGCTCAAGTTCATGTGGATCAAGGAACTCAAGATAAAAACTGGATAAACTAATTCTCCTAGTAGAGAACATAGGGAAAAAAGCCTTGAAGCATTGGTACAAAAGACAATTTCCTGAACATAACACCAAAGACTTAGGCTCTAAGATCAATAATTGATGTATGAAACCTCATGAAACTGCAAAGATTTTGTAAGGCAAAGGACACAGTCAATAGGACAAATTAGCAGCACACACATTAGAAAAGGACCTTCACCAGCCCTAAAAAAGGGCTAACATTCCAAATTTATAACAAACTCAAGAAGTTAGATTCCAACAACCCAAATAACCCAATTACAAAATAGGGTAATGAATTAATCAGATGTCCTAACATAATAATCTTGAATGGCCAATACATACTTAAAGAAATGTTCAAATTCCTTAGACATCAGGAAATGCAAATCAAAACAACTATGAGGTTCTATCTTACATTCATCAGAATGGCTAAGATCAGAAACTCAAGAGAGGGCACATGATGGTCAGGATGTGGAGCAAGAGGAACATTTGTACAACCACCCTGGGAATCAAGTTGGCATTATCCTGTAACAATAACTAAAGCCCCAGTTGACCATTCCAGGGTATATACCCAAAAGATGCTTTACCATCCCACCATGATACTTGCTCAACTATCTTCATAGCAGACATATTTATAATATACAGAATCTGAAAATGACCTAGATGTTCCTCAACTGAAGAATGTATAAAAAATATGGGATATCTACACAATAAAATATTATTCACCTATTTAAAATAATGGCATCGGCAGGTGGTGGTGGCGCACGCCTTTAATTCCAGCACTTGGGAGGCAGAGGCAGGTGGATTTCTGAGTTCGAGGCCAGCCTGGTCTACAGAGTGAGTTCCAGGACAGCCAGGGCTACACAGAGAAACCCTGTCTTGCAAAAACCAATAATAATAATAATAATAATAATAATAATAATAATAATAATAATAATAATAATGGCATCGCCAGGCAGTGGCGGCACACCCTTTTAGTCCCAGCACTTGGGAGGCAGAGGCAGGTGGATTTCTGTGTTCGAGGCCAGCCAGGTGAGTTCCAGGACAGCCAGGGCTACACAAAGAAACCCTGTCTTGAAAAAAAAAAAAAAAAGAAAAAGAAAGATAAAAATGAAAAAAAAGAAAGTGGTTTTAGTACTATGTATAAACACTTGTAAATAAAATAATGGCATCATGAATTTTGCAGGCAAATAAATTGAAAATTAGAATATCACCTCAAGTGAGGTAACATACTTCCAAAAGGACTTGAATGGTATGTAATCACTTATAAGTGGCTATTAGCCATACAATACAGGTACCATCCTGCAGTCCACAGATATAAACAATCTCAAAAAAAAAAAAAAAAAAAGGAAAGGTTACCCTCACTTAGAAGGGGGAATAAAATAGTCATATAAGGCAGATGGACTAATGAAGCTAGGAGGGAGGTGGAATGGAAAGTGGAATCACAGCTTCAGGTTCAGGTGTCAGGAAGGACAGGAGAAATAACTAGATGACTATGTAAATGAATGGAAATCTGCAACTGATAAGGTACTGAGGTTGGGAGAATCTCCATTAATAAATTTAAATAAAATCACATAAAATTAAAAAATACATGATAGTCACTACTGTAAAACCACAAAGGTCCATAGTTTTAAAGAAGCATATCTCATTTTCATTCCAATCTGATCAAATCAGTCATGCCCCATGATGAATTTACTGAGAATCCTGCCAAAAATTACATATGAAAGTAATTCAAAGGTTTTTCTACTGTTGATAGCAGCCCCTTTGGAGTTTGTTTGAAAATTTAACAGGATGAAATGTCAGATATCATGAATATCAGATGCTCAACTGTACAATTTATAACATCCAATGTTTTACAGTTATGGAGTAGCAATCAGATAAATTTTATCATTGATGATCATTACAACGTGAAGAACTGTAATTAAGGTTAGCATCATTAGGAAGTTTGAAAACTGCTGATTTAAGGATGGAAAGGTAAAGATTTTAATTTTGAAGTGAAGCTAATACCTAGTTTTCTGCTACACACACAACTTGCTCAGAACACTGTTTTATGCCTTCAGGTGAAGAGACTAATTTTCTTAGATTACTGAATTTATTTACACTCTGCATTCTTTTGTTGTTTGTGTGATTAAGTTAATAATACATATAAATGACAGAGATTATAATAAAAGAGACAGTATTTAGGACATTAGGAGGCTACTAGTTTATTGGAAAAAAACAAGTACTCATTAATTTCATGTATTTATTAAGTGTTCTTAATGAGAGAGTAAATCTTTGTTTTTGTTTCCTAACACTAGTTCATTGAATTAGCCATGTTAGTGAAGATTACTGTATCTATATCTGTGTTGTATTAATTACTTTGTATTATTATTATTAGAATATCACCCAACAATTTAAACCCATCTTGATTATCATAATCTACAATTTGAAAATCTTCTTGTTCTTGGTTGGAGCCATGTAACATCTGGTCAATGCCTTCTAAATTCTTTCTTATATTTTGGAAGACAGTCTTTTCCAAGACATCCTTGAGCTTTGTCTTCTGATCAGCAGGTACAGTGGATCGTTTTTGATTCTCTAGCAGAACCTGAAGTAGAGATAATTTGTTATATCAATTTTTACATTTTGAAACACCAAGATAATTGTATATTTATAGAATTTCATAAGATAAGAAAAGGCCATGAGCATTTCAGAGTGCACTGATCTTTCATCAAATGTAGGAGAGGGGTTAACTCATTGCAAGAGGAGGCTTTTTACTCAGTATTCTAACTGGATTATTTCACATATTTGAAGCAAATTTTCCAAGGCTTCTCATCAACAAAATTTCAGATATTAACACAAAATTATTTTAGCCTATTTGAAAAGATTAAATTGGTCTAGTGAATTGACTGTTTTTCATTTTATTCAAGTTAATAATAGTAATGTAACTACTAACCAAGTAGCACATATTTATACATAATCTTGTAGCTTTGTGCATGTGGGGATTGAGTTTAGGAGTAAAACAATGTTGGCTAATTGTCAGAACAGTTTCTAAGGTTAAATTTCCGTGACAATTCCATGACTCATGATTAAGAGCTGTATTTAAGCTCATGTAAAATCAGGGTACATTATGTATTTTTTTCTGATAACCTGGGTTGAGTTATTTACTTGACCATGAACAAAGATAGATTTTATTTGAGTTTTATAGGTCTTTCTTCATAGATCCCACCATATGGAACAGCAATTGCCTATTGTCTGTCTATATCTATTACTTGTCTATGTGTAATATCTGTCTATATTCCCAAGAACAGGAAACATTTCAGTGTGCTTGAGCCAATGGACCAAACACACTTATAAATTTCTTGTAGAAAGAATGTGTTGGCTAGTAATATATCGTCATTGTATTTTATCTAAACCAACAGTGTCACCCCCCATTCTTTTTCTATTAAACTCAAGGCCAAATATAAAACACACACACACACACACACACACACACACACACAAAACCCAAAAAACTTTTCAAAACGGCAAAATGAGTTTTCTTTAGAGAAAAAGAAATAGTAATGTGTGATTCTTAGACTATCTTCTTTGGAAACAAAATAACTTCTTAAACTGTAAGTACGTTTAGTTACTTTCTGTAGAGCATTTGTAAGGAGGCAGATATTTTTTAAATTATGGATAATAATATAGAAAATGTACTATATTAGCAGAATGTATATGGAATGAACATTATATCAACAATCCTATTAAAATACCAACTGTATGCAACAGAACAATGTATGGTGTATTTATCTCATGAGATTGAGGCATACTTCACATGCTATAGAAGTTAAAGGATAATTTTGTCAATTGGTTTTTCAATAATCTTTATTTAAAATAAAATTCTTCCTTCTCTGATACATTTTTTCTGCTCATGTCTCATATTTCACAGTGGGAACAATCAACCAGAACACATGTGTCATGTCTCAACTTAAGTCTTTAACTTTGCAACAGAAATGCATCTCAAGTCACTTAATGTCTATTTTGAGGTCTGGTAGGTACCCTATATTTATATTGCCTCTCCATTTACAAGTGTCCAGTTATAGGTTACTGGTAGCCTGCTGTTAGAGGAGATTACAAGCTTACTATCTTGTTACCAAAGCCCTGGTAAGTGCTCTATATCTCCCTCATAATGCTGTTACCTATAAGACTCTTTAGATTTAACTAATCTCAAGTACTGTGAAATTTCACAATTTGTTAGAATTGAGAAAATGATATATTTTCAACTTACCCTGCTTTCAGGCAGCATTAATGGTAGCATCAGAGTTATGAGAAACAACATTACTCGGAATGAAGTCATGTCCAAATCTAATCAAAGACTAGTATTAATAGAAACAAAAGCTGCATTGTTCAAAAGGGTAAAAAAATTAAATAGATAAATTATATACATCCTATGTCCATCCTATGTCCATTGTAGCAGTTACATGTGATAAATTACTTAAAAGTATAACAAAGAAAGAGATATCATGCAGGGTCACTCCAGGTTCCTTCTGCAATTTTGCCTTTAATAGAGATGATATGTAAGCTAAAGTATGTTACTGAACTTAGTTGTGTATGTGCAAATGAGGAGAATTCCTTGTGTATTTCTGCAGGCATCTTTTTCTCTGTCCTCAAAAGGGAAATTTTCAAAGAAAAAAATAATTTTAAATACTTGAAAGTTGCTTTTCACAATGTACTATTATGTATTTTGGTATTCTCAGTTTATATATTTCATCTATATTAGACCTAAATGAAGGTACAATGGGTGTGATTATGTAACCACGAATATACAAATTCCTGAGGAAGCATTTTGTAAAGAAAAGTTGCAGGTTCTGTTATTTCATCTAATTCTTAAATCAAATTTCACATTGTTTCTTCAACAAAAATTATATATATATAAATAATTTGAGTTCACTGGGTCAATGATTTGAGAGTTGATGGTTTCAAATTCCTAATTGGATTTAAACACACTTTGCTTGTTGAACATACTGTTCATTGTCAGGCATTGCTAAATCCTACACTACCTTAGTTTCTGCTAAAGGCCACGTAGTGTGAATTCCTTAGTGATACTGCTGCATCCTTTGAAATATCTTTCTTTGTAAACTAAAGGGGTGGTAATTTATTTTGTATGTGGTATGTACATTCTGCACCTTCAAACTCTTTTTAACGTATGTAATTTGCTTCAGATTGTTATCTGCAAAAGACAGTGTGTGTAGTCTTTACATCTAATCATCTAGTACATTGAACATTTGTTATTCCATTTACCTCTTTCCTCTCTTCAAGCCCTTCCATATGCCTAAAAGTGTTCCCTTTCTAATCATTACCTGTTTTTCATTTACATTTCTTACTAAAATTTGGGTCAAGAAATCTCCATGTATATCTGTAAAGTCTCTTATTTTTTGCTTTATTTTGTATAACCAAATAACCACAAATAATTTTCAAAACATTGTTGGTAACACTGTATCATCTTACACTCATTGCCTACAATCTACAGAGTAATAGCATTGACTTTTCTATTTTTTGGACCCATAGATTATGAATTACAAGTAAGCCCTCTGATTCCTATAACACTTTAAACAAAATGTGGCCCTAGTATCTGTCATGGGCAAATGAGGAAATGGATTGTATTGTGTTTTCTAGCCATTGGTATGTTCTATTGTTTTTTTTTTTTAATCCATTTTGACTTGCTGGGCAGTCCAATAACTTGCAATATATTTCAAAGTCTGAGGCTCTGAAGTGTCACTAGCCATTGTACTCTTAGCATTGTAACTGCAGTCCTCTTACCTTGCAAATTACTTTGTTGCTCCACAGTTCCAGTTCAAATTGCTTTTTTCATAGGGTTACAGTTCTGATCAACTTCTGCTGCAAGCTCCTATCCTTCTGTGATCTCCTCCTTCTATGGGTAAAGGCAGGTCTGCAGAGATTTGTGGCGAGACGTGGTTGAGCTTGATTGGTTGCTCTTCCCTGTAATGTGTTTTGATTGAAGAGTTTCACGTGGGTTCTGCTGATTAACTATAAGAATATTTAGGAGAGTGACATTGGATTGCAGCCCTGTATAACTTTCTATTTGTGATTGTTAAGTCAACAATCTATTGTTTTGTATTTTCTCCTAGAGGTTTACCTTTGTTCCTTTTTCAAACTTGAGATATGAATATTAGACTCGGGATCATTTTCACTCTGTGACAAGAAGTTTAATTTAAAAAATTTGTGCCCATTGTAACTGTATTACTAAATATTTTTGGATTTTATCCTATCTTTCATATTTACTGCAATGTTATCTTGCCTTTCTGTTGGTCTTACATTTTGATGACATATAAATATAGATTTATGTAATAAGTTTCAGTTTTGTGAACATTTACTATAGTACTGATTGCCTCCACTCATTTTTTAAACCAAGAATTAAAGAATTTTGATACTTAGGACTCATATTTGACAAATTTCCATAATATGAAAGTTCTATGAGAAATTTCATAAAAGAGAACAGTAATTTAATTAAGCAGTTTTAACATGTGGGAAAACATGATCAAGAATTACAAATTATTTCATAGACATAACAGGGAAATAGTCTTCATTTCAGTTAATTTCAAACTATCATCTTTATTCTTGATTATTCATTGACTTGTGGGGAACTTGTCAACACTTTACAACATAATCCTAAGTACTTCCTTTTCACTGTCATCCTGATTGATTACATATATCATTTTAGCATTGCATAGCTGTTAAAAAATTATTTAACCCAACTAATACTGGTGAAAGCAGAGCACTTGGGAGACAAGTGCAGGTAGAACCTTCATAGAGTGATTCCTCCCTAGTCTACAAAGTGAGTTCTAGGACAGCAAAAGGTACATAGAGAAATCTAGTCTTAAAAACCAAAACCAAATCCAAAACCAAAACCAAAAAAGAAACAAAACAATCTAGCAAATATACAAACCAGCAACATCAGAGCTCAAATGACTTAAAAATTCAGTGTTTCTGTTTTCTGGACAAAAGAGAGATGAGAGTGAGAAGATGCTCTTGCCCATATTTCTGGCAAGCCAGTCAACGTGAGATGTAGCCATCACCTATCATCTCTTAGAACTGATGTTTACAGTGTAGACAAGAGTCAACCCCTGAGATCTAGCAGCTTCCACTCTGATGCATTCTCTCTCTCTACTCAGTGTCTTTCTTTGAAATCTGATTTCCTGGGCTTTCCCTCTCTAAACAAAGAGAAAAGAATACACCATTACTCCAGCCTTTGTTGGACTGAAGGAAAGTGAAGTTACACTTTTTATACTACATCAGAGGTGGCTTTCCTAGAATCAGTTTGTGGAGTTTTGGCTTATTAAAAACATTTGAAAAACTGAATAGGGCACTTGGTCAATGAAAGCCTAGGAGCTCCTTGTGATAGGAAGAATAGTAAACTGCTTCCTTGAAATCTGTTACTTTCTGGGGTAAGAAACATGTGAGAAGAATTGTCCTAAATTTGTTCAGATCTGTTGCAGAGGCCCTCTGATGTTCTGTAGTAAAATTTATATTTTTACATATTTAAGCACATTTTTGATGTGAGAGTATGCTACAAGGCCCTAAGAAGACACAAAAAATAAATATTGGGGTGAACAAATTCATGTGTCTGTGCAGCTGCCACACAAAGCCTGTCCATATTTAAAATATGCAAGTTTGTTGTTTAGTGATTAGTCTACTCCTGTAAACCTTCACCAAAATCTATATAATTAACTCAAAAAGTCTTTATGTATTCTTTAGTTATAGTTATGTGTACAGTGTGTGAGGTGACATAGGAGAGAAACAGGGAAAAGAATTAAAATAAGATCCAACTCCTTGAAAACTTTAAATGTTCACTGCTGTTAGCCTTGGCACTATGCTACAGAGTGGAAATGTAGAGTTCTGTGCTAGTCTCTCCCATCTGGCATCTCCTAAACTACTGACAATTACTATTTGAATTTCTACATTTGTTTTGTTTGTTTGTTTGTTTGCTTTTTCTTTCTTTTTTATTAGATACTTTATTAATTTACATTTCAGATGTCATCCCCTTTATAAATAGGACTAATTGTTGATAAATGTCAAACAATTCCCATTCAGATGATAGTAGTACCCAACAGTGCCTAGTTAAACTTTAAGCTTCCTCAACAGTAGGTAAACCATGCTAGGTATTAGACATCTAAACATTTCAGAGCTGGTGTGCTTTTGACTTAAAAAAGAATTTACTGCCTATACATTTTAGACTACCACCATTCCTTACTGAATCATAAACCTTATTCTTACACCCATAAATAAATGTGGGAATGAGCTCTCATCAGAGAAGCTTCTATTTGCAGAATGAGAATATCACAAATCACCACAACTAGGTTCAATACAAGGGTTAAGATTTTTAAGGGATTCTTAACTTCAGCAGATAGATTTTTAAGATAGATATAGGAAGGCTGTTGTGATCTTAATTATAGAGTATTATATTTAAGTTCCCTTAAGATAGCACAAGGCAAATTGATGAAAGAGGATCCTCTATTTATTTTTATGTTTTACTCAAGTGACAATCTGGAATAATAGCATCAATTTTACTGTAAACTCTGAGGCCAGTGTGTAGTAAATGAAGAATGACATTTGAAGAGGTGAGGAGCTAATTGGCATAGAAGACAATGTTTGAATCCCTCTTAAATAGTTTATTGAAGTTACAGATGATAATATCCTTTATAGAGAAAAATCATTCCATTTGGCTTTCTACAGAGAAAAGTGCACCTGTATAAAAACAAAAAAAGGAAGAAAGCAGTGAATGCTCTTACCAATAATTAGAATAATTAGGAACTTGATTTTCTTAAGCAACCATGTTACCATGCAATGCAGTTATATTTGAGTCACAGAGATTAAAATAAAAGAATGTATATAATATATCTGTTACAGGAAATATTTAAAAAGAACACCAAGTTCCCTTGCTAATGTCAGGTCCAGGCAGGCCACATGGCACCAGCAGTGTGTTCTTATCTCTGCAGACCCTCTGTCCTGGAGCTCCCAAATTCTCTTCACCCAATTCATTAAGTTTACATGGAAAAGGTACTACCATGCCAGCCCCATGCTTCAAACCCCCCTTGGCCTTTTTGGTGCACATCAGGCAAACCTATGCTTTGCTGCCATACCTTTCTCTCTGAAACCCAATAGTGTAGCAGTGTGAAGTAAAACACCACACAAATGTAGTTCAGAAACAATACTAACTCAGTCTCTAGGCAAAACAACAAAAATGTTAATCTTGTAAGCCATATTAAATACAAATACTCTGGTGTCTGGGAGACACTAATACCTACATTTTGTCCTATTGATACCCATTCCAAAAGAACCCTATTCTCCTCTTCCACTTTTCCCCTATCCAACCCAGACGTCCCTCCTACTTGCTCAATGATTGGCTCTTTGATTCATTATGGGATGGTTCACAGTCACCTGAGTAAGTGAATAACTCCTTGTCTGCTGCCCATCGCAGGAGAGCAGAATTAACATCAAAATCAAACAATAACTGGGCCATCCACAACATATATCTACACAGTAATCTATACTGTGTCATTGACTCTGCCCTATAATACAGTGTCCCTCTTGAAGAAATAGAGGTGTTTGGATTGAAATAAAAATTTTATTTGTAAAAAATGAGTCAAATACACTGCTACTCAATTTGCACTTTCAAATTTTAGTAATTTTTTTCAAAGAGAGCAAAAAGAAATCATTAGAGAGTTACAAGTATTTTTATACAACATTCCATAATGACCTTTTTATTTACCATTATCTTTTACTTATATTAGCTCTTCCCTTCAATAAAAGCAATAAATATGAAGTACAGATCTTTGAATAAAAACATTTAAATTGAGAAATACCTTTATTTAGCATCATGACTTCATTAAGAATCATCAAGGTGATTCGCTAAGCACACTTCAGTGTGTGTTTATTTTCGATTTCCTGAGAAGAATTTGTTTCTGGAGTATTTGAGGAGAAGAAAGACCTACTTTTTTGTGAACATTTCAAAAGTAGAAAAGGTTGATCCATCTTTGTCTGACTACAGTGTCTGAATTTATTTTTTACCAATACTTTCTGAACAAATTGGTTTCATAGCCAATAATCTCAAGCAGTCTCAATTTGAACCCCAGATGATATCTTGGCTATGGTGTTTTTGCTTTTATGAAACTCTGTGATCTTAAATAGCTAGTCAATATAAACGGGAGTATTGGCTTAGATTTCCATTAACTGTATATTATTAAGTCAGTAGAGGATCTCAAACTGGAACGGAACTTGGAGTAGAAGCTAATTCAGAAACATGGAGGAATGACATTTTGTCATGTTCCTCCCCTGCCTTTGGCCAAGACAAACTGCCTTGGGACTGAACAATACACAATGGACTAATATTCTTCCATTCACTAATCAAAAATGAAAAAAAATGATTTACAAAAGGATATTTTTGAGGTATTTTTTCAATTGAAACTTTTTTGCTTAGACATCCATATCGAGACAAATTTTCCCTTTTCAATTTGACACACAAGCAAGTAGCTATTAAGCTGCATCATTCCTTCTTATTCACCCCTAAAAATTTCACATTAAAATGTAAATAAATTTAAAAGTCCCAGGTTTTTTACCAGTTCAAATACAGTAAAACTATAGTCTCTGTCTTTGGGAGTGACCAAAGAATGACAGTCCCAAATCAAGACCCATCCTATAGGCAAGCAACATTTCCTGACACTACTAATACTTGATTGGTTTCAGAAAGGTATCTAGCATGCTGTGCTCTGAGGGGTTTCACTCTAGAGCTGACTTGTACAGATGCAGATATCCACAGCCATACCTTGGATAAAGCTTGAAGACTTTCATGGAATAATAGGGGAAAAAATGTTCAAGAATGTGATAAGAACTATACAGAAAGATCAATAGAGTCAACTTGTCTGGACCCTTGGGGCCCTCAAATACTGAGCCAACAACCAAAGAGCATAAACAGAATGTACCTAGGCCTCCTTGAACATAAGTAGCTATCAGAAATGCTGTTGTTTTATGTGGGATATGTTTTTCTAGCTAGGCTGCCCTGTCTTGCTTCAGTGAGAGATGATGACCTTAGCCCTGCAAAGACTTAATATGCTAGGGTGGCAAGATACTCCTGGGGGGCACACAATCAGAGAAGGAGCAGACTAGGGATATGGGGAATATAGTGGCATAGATTGACCAGGTAGAAGGGCAGGAAGTCAATGTAAAGTAAATAAATTTTTAAAAACAATTAACTTTATTGTTTCTTTATAGCTGCGAGGAGTACAATCATGTACAGCCAGTTCAGAAATCAATGTATCAATTTCTCAGAAAATTGGAAAACTACCTACCTTAAGACCCAACTATGTTACTTCATGCCACATATGCACATGACACTACATTATACTCCAGGATATTTGGTCAACTTTGTTCATAGAATCTTTATGTATAACAACAGACACTTACAATTACCTACATGTATGTCAACTGAAGAATGGATATAGAAAGTGTTGTTCATTTACCCAATGAACTATTACTCAACACTTAAAAACAATAAAATCATGAAATTTGCCAACAAAAAGATGAAACTAAAATAAAAATAAACCTGTGAGGTATCCTAGAAAGTCAAACATGGTATTTACACATATAAGTGGATATTATCAATAAAGTTAAGGTTAACTATGCAATTATCCACATACCAAAAGAAGTTAAGAAACAAGTAGTGCACAAGCGCAGGCATGTAAATCTCCTTTAGAATGGGGAACATTGTGACTGAATACAGAAAGGGGATTGAATGAGGGTAGCAAGTGGAAATGGAAATAAAAAGAACCATGTCTAGAGGATGGCAAGAGAGAGTACTGGGAAAGACAACTCAATTTGGGTGCCATCTCTGAGAAGGACTAGTAAATTAGGTCAATGGTAATATCAAAAAATCAATGAGGATATTCCTAACTATAATTCTTAACAATAGAGGATATGGAATCTGAACCAGTGAGACATCCAGTAGAGGGCTGATGACAGCAACCCAGGTACAAAATCTCTGACCTTAAAACTTTTCATGCCCACAATATTTGGTGGGATAAAGTTGGGAGTGTCCAATTAAAGTCTAATCCATATTAAGACCCATCCATTGAGAGGAAGCACACCTGTAACACTGTCTGGAGTGCCTCAAGCTATCGGCTGGATATTTAAAACTACCATTATAAAGCCAAAATTGAATGTATATAAACAGAAAGAAAACAGAAGAAATAATTCCTGAATATAATCTTCTAAATTCAGTTTAGTGTCTACTTAAATTGTTATCAGAGATAATTCACTCAGCAACTGATGGAAAGAGCTGCAGTGACCCTAGTAGATGCAGAAAGCTTAATATTGTTCAGAGTTCTGAGAATCTGCAAAATAGAGGGAGGAAATATTTTAAAAGACAGAAGGGTCAAAGACAAAAGGACACAAGAATACAACCAAAAGAATATAATATCCATGGTTCATTGGAACTCAGAGGAACTATACCCTATAATTAGAGACCATTCATGGGCCTGAGCTAGGTCCATTACATACATATGAGGGTTATATAAATTGATTATATTATTGTTTTCTAACAGGCAACAGGAACTGTCTCTGAGTCTGCTACATGTTATTGGGACCTTTCCAACTATTTGGTTAGCTTCTCTAGTCTTAATAAAGGAGGAGGTGCTTCATGGATAGGTACAGCTTCTAACAGCCATAATGAGGTTTGAGAAGCATGCACATAAACAAGTGCTATAAAGGATATTTAACCATGCCATCAAACCTTAAGACCATTAGTGGTTACTAACAGACAGGGTGACAGGCATAAAATAGTGACAGTTCTTTGCTTCTTGTGCTAATGAATACACAAGTATTTAAATGACAGATTCATGGGCCAAGTTCAATAGAGTGTAAAATATTCTTCCCTTTAAGTGAGTAGTTTTCAACAGTCCTAATGCTGAAACACTTTAATACCAATCTTCATGTGCTGACCCAATTCTTAAAGTTTATGCTGTAACTTCATAGCTGTAATAATCATAAATTTACAAATGAGCCCGTGAAAAGTCACATTTTGGAAGTTCATTAAAGATATGCATTTTACTTTTTAATAAACTGTTAATTTAGTATATATTTTTTTCATTGACACTATATTAATACTCCTCCTAAAACTTTTCTCTGATCCTTGTCACATCTCTTAATACAAATCCCTACTCTTTTGATTGTTCTCATTAGAAAATGAATAAGTATTAAATAATAAAGTACACAAAATGTATAATATGAGATGAAATTATACTAAATTAAACCATCAGAAATAGATAAAACAAGAAAATGAACAAAAACAAAAATAAAAGAAAAACGGCAAAATACAAGAAACTAATGCAGACACAAAGACACACATTCAAACTTAAGAACATTCCATAAACACACAAAATATTAAAGGATAATAGAAATGAAACAATATTTGTAATAAAAAATTGAACAGAGAAAGTATTAAAGATAAAATAAACCTCTAAATATATCACTGAGATCAATTGTATTAGCCATCTATGTCTGGGAATGGCTCATAATATTAAGTGTAATTTGTATAGCCTGTGTATTGGGCGATTTCCTCATTTTGGAATGCTTATTAATTGAGGATATCTTCTATATTAGGTATTGGTGAATGTTCTAAATTTCTATCTCACTAATAGTAAGCATTGTGGCTTAGATCTTGCAGCCCATTTGCAGTGTGGTATAATCCCTATGAGGCCATATGTGTACCAGTCCTATAGAATCTAGAAATCTTTCTTTCTATTGTTGAATTACTGTTGGCTCTTGTACAATTCAATCCTCCTCATACCTGAGAAATGAGGAAAGGTATTTGATGGAGACTTCAATTGAGACCTGAGTCTTTCATGATTTCTTACTCACTCTATTGTTTCAGGTGTGGGTCTCCCCATTCTTTTCCATCTACAATAAGAAGAAGCTTCTTTAATGATGACACTAATCTGTGATTTTAGCAGAATGTCATTAGGAGATATTATGTAGATATTCTTCAATGGCAGAACATTATTATAAGAATTTACACATGGTCCCATGGCATATCTATTCTTAGTTCTTGGCTACCAAATAGATGTTAATCATGACCTACAGCTCAATTAGTGTGTTTAAATCCAATCAAATATTTGTTGGGTACTCTAACAATGTTTGTATCTCTATTGTATTAGAGTACCTAACAATCAGGCCACTGTTGTAAGTGAAAGGATTTATAACTGGATTGAACTTTCTCTTTATTCCCTGATAGAGAGTAGAATACTTTCTTGTGCCATAAATGTTAATCAATAGTGGTGAAGCTCTGAGTAGTCATCAACTTTAACTTTCTATGATTAATTTACATGTAGATGGTGATTTTATCAATAATGACTCAACATCAGATTTATTTTGAGAGAATATAATACCTTAAGAAATATCCTGTATTGGTGGTAGTTCTCAAATATATTTATTCTACTCCTGGCACTAGATGTTTCTTTGGTAATGAGAAATATTCAGTTTTATCGTGGTTGGACCACCAACCAGGCAGCATATACCAGCTAAGATGAGGCCCCAAACACATATACAGCAGAAAATGGCTTGGTTTGTGTTAATTCAGAGAAGATGCAACTAACCCAAAAGAGACTAGAGGTCCTAAGGAGGTTAGAGATCTGATGGGGTGGGGGATGGGGACATCCTCATGGAGACAGAGGGCACAGGGGGAAGGTATGAGATGTGGACAGTCAAAAATAAACAAGGAAGGGAATAAAATTTGAGTTTAAAATAATAAGTAAGTAAATAAATAAATTTTAAAAATAGCTTCTCAATTTCTGCTTAATTGTTAAGTCCTGTCATAACATTCTTACTTTTATGCCATATGTACTCCAGTCATGTTTATTTTTGTTTTTTATTGATTGCAAAATATTAGAATTCTAATTGTTATTTTTATACATTTCTCATTTTATTTGTCAATATACTATTAAAACTTCCCCAATACCTCTCTCAATCGTACCTTTCTACATAATATATGTCTTCTCCGTGTTCATTTTACCCATGTTCTACTATCTAAAATTCATTAATACAACTCTTCCTAATACACCATTCCTTCTAAACAGGTTTCCTCCATATTTACTATAATTTAACATAAATATATGTGTGCATTTATTAGGAAAGAGAAATAACATATTATAATATATTATAATAGAAAAATCTTTGGGTATTTGAACAGATGGTGTTTCACTTAATTACATGGTATTTCTAGTTTGAGAAGAAGGAAAGGTGTATCTGAATAGTGATGTGCTTGCATGTCAAGTTGACAAGGTCTCAAGTGTACTGGCTAAACTTCTTACAACATGAGATACAAACTAAAGTTATCTAAAATTAGGGAATAACTATTGAGAAAACAAAACTAAAAGATAAAGGCTGTAAATCATTTTCTTATTTAGTGAATGATTGGAGAGTGTCCAATCCATTGTGGGTAGTTTCTTTCCTGAACTTGTAGTCCTGGGTCATATAAGAAATCAACTGAGCAACCTAGGGCAAGCTAACAATTAATCAACCTCCCTCAGTTGTTTCTAGCTCAGATCCAGTCTGTAGTTTCCTGTCTTGTTGAGGCCCTACCCTGACAACTTTTTGATGATGAAAGACAATATGAACGTACCAAATTAAAAAAAAAAAGATAACTTTTGTAAGAATTTTAAAGTTTAAAATTATAAGAATTATGAAGCTCAAAATATTACCTTTTGCTTTCTGTGAATTCAAATTAAAATTTGAAAGTGAAAATTGAGAAAATATTTGTTTAACACATTTTCTACAAGTTAAGTTTCAATCCAAATATCTTCCTTTATAGAAAATATTACAGTGTCTTTAAGATTAAAATCCAGCATAGGAAGGATACAGATGCACGCCTACAATCAAATATCAGGCAGAATTTAGTCTTGTGGAAGAGTAGTATATAGTAATGAGCAAGACAGAGGGGCCAATGACACCACAAGAAGTCCTACAGTGCCAAATAATCTGTGTTCATGGGGCTCATAGAGACTAGGCCACCAACCATCAGCCATGCTGTGGATACACTTTGGCCCCTATATATTTGTAGTGAATATGCAGCTTGGTCTTCATGAGGAAACCCAAGAAGCAGAACAGGAAAGTCTCAGTCTATGTTCCCTGCCATTGAATTTTCCTTCTCCTCCCTGGACTACATGGTTGGGCCTCAGTGGGGGAACATCTGTAGATGTCCTAAGGTGGGGTGGCACAGAGAAAAGGTTAGGAAATTGAAATGGGATAGAAAACAGAAGTATTGAGGTGGGCATTGTAGGGAAATTTCCCCTAATTCTTGATTGGCTAATAAAGAGGACAAGAAGACAATTGCTGGGTGAAGAGGAGGAGGCTGGCTTTCCAGGTCTGAGAAAACATCATTTGACATAATTGGCTTTCCAAATTAACCAGAAGTTTCCACTTCAAAGTCACAGTAAAAGGAGTATTACAGATTAGACTGCTGTTATTGATCTGGAAAATTGTTAGCCAGAGTTGACTTTAGGTAAGGAGAAAGATTTTTGCAATCTAGACAATGTGAGTTATATACTATTAGACTTAAAAAGTACCTGCACAATTTTGTCCCACTAATAAACTAGATTTGATCCATATTTATTTGTAGTACAGCCATTTTAGCATATTTACAATTTGAAAATTATATTTTCCCATTTTGTTTTTTATCATTAAATATTATGTGAATGTCTATGTAAAGAATTTAAAACTGCTTAAACTGCAATTTTTGTTTTTTGGTTTTTCAAGACAAGGTTTCTTTGTGTAGCCCTGGCTGTCCTGGAACTCACTCTGTAGACCAGGCTGGCCTCAAACTCAGAAATCTGTCTGCCTCTGCCTCCCAAGTGCTGGGATTAAAGGCGTGTACCACCACTGCCCGGCTTAAACTGCAATTTCAATTACAAAATCAAAAGCAGATTTCACTGTATTTTTCTGTATCATAAGGCTTAGTCGATGATACTCGGTCCTTACAAGCAAAAAAAGAAGAACTCAAGCAAATTTTTAAAAATCATTACATCATTGCAAATTTCTATTTAAGAACTAAAGCACAAAATATACATAATAACAAATTCAAGTTGTATTGATCGCCATCAAAAGCTCCATTAGAAGCAACCAGATTCAGAATTCTATATCTTCTTTGAGGACTTTTTGTGATATGAGTATCAAGGACATTCGTTCTTTGGAAAAAAATACTCCAATATTTGTAAAGCTTAGCTCAATTTTTCTATGAGTTTTACATAGTCAATATTTGGGGGAAATATTCCTGTCATAGGATAAGTCAGGGAGATGTGTGACCAACCATTTTGAATTGCAAGAGTGAAGGCTGTTCCACCATCAAGAAAAGTACTTTAACAACCCCTTACACAAACTTATAAAATAGCTCAACTGACTTGAATGAATATATGAACATTCAGCTCAGACTTATTCTTCTTTTCTAAATAGAAAATGGGTATTTGTTTGCCAATACAGGCTTTCCCACAATAGATTTATAAAATATAGCCATGTATATAGAAGAATTTCATATGAGCTAGCTGATATGTAGAAGGGCACTGTAGCATGGGGAGTCATTAAATTTAGTAACTTAGCTATGGCTAACTTTTCTTCATTCTAGAGAACACTTCATACATTTGATCATGTGTGTAGCTTTGGTTAACCTAAACTTTAACAGAGAACAACAGCCAAAAATAAAAGGCTAGAGTCAGAAGACTTAATGGGAAGAAATGGATTATAAGTTCTCTTGGTAGTACTTTTGGAGATAACTTTGGTTGACTTTTTGCTTGGATTAATCATGAATGAGTCTTCTGACATCTATTTTTGCCCTTAATTAAGACATGAATTACATCCTGCTAAGTTTTTCTGCTTATACATACATCCTTGATAGTCCTGACCTGAAGGAAATACCCTTAGCCAAACACAGATACTGTGTACCAAAAACTTACCACATAACCATTTGTGTCATTGTTTATCTTCTTGGAATCGGTTATGCTTTGTGTGACTTGGCTTGCTTGCTGGCATGGTATTCACCTATAGCCCTTGCACACCTGTCTCTCTCATTTTTTCTATGTCTTTCTTCCATTTACCCTCACTCTCCACATGGTGGTTTTCCTGTCTACTCTACTGGCTATCTCCAGCATATGGTACCCAACTTGAAAGCTCAATTAAGGGGAAGCAGCAAGTGTGAAGGATACCACAGCAAGTGGAGGATTTAGGAAAAGTGCCATTGTTGGCAGGTATGAGTAACTTTTGTGAGTAAACGACATTGGAATTCATAGAAAAGGATGCTCAGAAAAAGTAAGAGAGCTCAAAAAGCATAAAGGACATTTTAAAGAGTAAAAGACATAGAAAAAAGAAAAAATTAGAGTAGAAACAAGAAAAATTGGACAGGGCACTAGTCATTTAAGTTTTAAAATATGAATAGAGATATTCTTGTAATGCAGGAAGCTAAGATATGTCAGAAGCAGTTGCTTAAGTTTTACCCTTTGAAGAGGGTGTATCACCTTGTTTCTCTGAAGAATGAATTCATAAATTTAGAAACCTGGATAAAGTTAGAACAAAAATTGAATGATTGTTAATGATACCCAATTGTTCCTGTGGACATATTTAGCATGTGGGCTTTAATTAAGGACAGCATGGACTGTACACATGACAAGGAAAATGGCTAAGTAATGCTAGAGCCTCTATCAGTGATTACTAATAGACCAAATTAAATAAACACAGTACTATGAAGCCTACTGCCTCTCCAGTTCATGAGGATACTAAAAAGGCTATAACAGTACTGAAAGAATGGGTGCTTGATCCTGAGGGAAAAAAAGAAGGCTTAGAGGAAGAAGCTATGCAATATTATAATATAATAAGGATCACCTCTTACAGGATTTTGCAGTAACTCACAGACATAAGCACAAGGCTGAACAGAAAGAGCAAGTTAATAATTCATACAGGATTTTATCCATTTAATAAAAAAATAGGGAAAGTGAGCAGGAGGAAGTTGTTATCATGCCTAGTATTATAGCATGTCTAGAACCACATATGAAGAGACAAGATTCTTTAATGACATTGATGCACCCTAAAACAGTAGATAAAGGATCTTGTCCTCAATAAAAAAAAATTATGTCCCCACTGCAGATATTATTGCAGTATGCTCCATACCATGGAGATGCTATACAAAGAATTTATTTACAATGCCTTGTATCTGAGGAGCAAGATGAAAAAGCTAATCCTGTTAGAATTCATCAACCTATAGTTTGCAAACAATTAAAATAATTAAATGCTGCTTCTTCCCTATATGGTCCTACCACTCCTTTTACTATGGCTATATATGAGAATTTAGCTACAGATGCTTTACCTCCTGATGATTGGAAACAAATGGCTAGACCTTGCTTGAGTGGCAGGAATAATTTACTTTTGAAAATAGAATTACTGAACATTGTCAAAAAGCTGTTGAACTGAATGTCTCTGATAATAATACTGGAGTAAATTATGCAATACTGGTCACATAAAAGCAATATGGAGGCTCATACCAGATGTTGATATATAACTCTGGAGTCTATGTATAGATTAATAATGCTGAGCATAAATCTTTGTGTGCTTTGCCTACAAATGGGATCCTTCCTGAAGTCATCAATAATGAGACACAGGCCAGATAAGGCTTTTTAGTAATTTGTAGGTTGACTCCTGAAAGATGATGGCAGAGTTTTTATAATCATGATGCTAGCCTTTTTCTACTAAATCAGATAGCCTGTGAAAAAGCAGCATTTTGGCCACATAGAAATAAGGGAGATATTTCTGGACATATTCATATATGAACAGCTATAGATCTATCCTATGTTCAAGAACTGAAAATGGCTGCAGGCTTTCAGGAAAAAGCTATTAAACAAATTTTGTTTCAGAAAAATAAGTCAAAATTTTCATAGACATTCTTGGTACCCAGGGAGATTTTTTTTAGATGTGGATGAATGGGGCATCAAATAAAGCTACCTCCATAGTTGAGTGATAATGTTACATCTAACGATGCTCAAATAAAGGGTCCAGACTTGTTCCTTTGTTGTAGAAGAGGAACATATTGTACTTAGAGTGAAATCTAAGAGACATAACCTAGGTAATAAAGGGAGGGGCCAAGTCTAGGCCACAGACCAATACTACTGGGTAACATAGTTAGTCCCACAACACAGACATCCATTTGAGATCTTTGTTGAGCCACCTCAGGAAGCAAAGTACTGGGCCTCAGACCCTATACCTATACAGTATTGACCCCTTAAGTAGATATGCAAACAGTAGTAGAACTTGCCTTCAAAAAATCAATTAAATGGAAAAGTTGTTATAATTACTTTCCTCTATTCTTTAGTGTGACTTGTTACTCAAACCCTGTCATAGTCTAGTCTGAAAATCAATCCACTATTTGACAAATGAAAATGATAGTGCACATTTGGAAAGCTGGTTCCCAATATTTTCAGAGACATATTTAGAAATTGGAAACTGCCTTGTATAAAGTTATGTTTGCTATGGATACAAATGGAACAGGTCGTGGGGATAAGGTAAATGTGACCCACTGCATTACCTCAACTAATGTTTTACTAATTGGGAATGTGACCTTTGTTACTAGATTGGATAATGAGTTCATTGTTTCTTGTTTTAATAGTCTTTTGTTCTATTGTTTGTTTTGGACTGTATGATAGTGAATCTGGAATGATAGTCCATCAACTAGCTTTTCTTTTTATTCCTGTAAATTTATCTTAACCATGGTATACAGAAAAAAATGCTTAAAAATCTGGAAAAATTAGATTATGGACACAAAGAAATAATGAATTTGGGTTGATAATTGCCAGAGTGGATGGTCTCATAACACTTATAGCAAGTGTTACTACTTCTGCATTAGCTTTAGCACAGAGGTATGAACAGTTAGTTATGTGGAAAACTTTGCTGAAAATGTAACCAATTTAGAAAGAAAGCAAATTTAGAAAGAAGCCTAAAACAAAGGATTGACACATTATTTGATATAGTGTAGATCATGGGAGATGTGATAAAAGGAATGAAAGTCAGAAGCCATATGGACTATCATACTCCATATCTATGGACTTGTATAACTCCAAAATATATAACAAGCACAAGCATAAATGGGCCAGAGTAAACGTTATTATCATGATATTTTACATAACACTATTACTCCTTTAGATTTGTTAGCCATGCATAAGGATGTTGAAAGTTTTAAAAAGGCTAAGCCTTTGTTTTTTAATATCTATCATTTATATCTGTCTTATTGGGCATGCCAGAAGTTGGCTTTGTGATCATTTTTATGACATGGATAGTACCTGTCCTTTTGAGAAGAATCATTAGAACTTTTACAGATGTCAAATCAGAGTTACATAAGTTCAAGCTCCAAAGTCTTTTCTAACAGAATCTGGTAGTAAATTATGAGTAAGATCATCTTTAAAACCTACTAAACCTAAGACAGTCCAGGAATACAAGATTATTCTCATGACAATGATGAGTAAGAGCTATGTTTTCAAATGGCAACCTAAGATATACACAATGTTCTGTTCTGTGACTAATAAAATGTCTCTTATAGATTAAAAAAAAAGGTAAGTGTTACACAGAGGTAGATCAATAAAAGACAGGGTATGAATTTTAGGAGTCATGTACCTATTGCAAGTAGAGTCCATATCCCATTAGAGGATGTAATGACAGGAAATATTTTTGTGCCAATAGCTGAGAGTGTTTTATCTTGTATAAATAAAAGAGGGACAAGTGGGAATCACTTTCAGAGTTAACATTGGCTGATACCTTGCTTGTGATTAATGCTTGTGATTATGAATGAGTCAGCTGACATCTGTCTTTGTTTTTAATTAAGTTAGTTATTATTACCTGTCAACTTTCTCTGCTTACAAATACATTCTTAAGACACTATTCTAGCCCAAAGGAAATGACCTGGGCCAAACGTAGACACTGTGTATCATAAGCTTGTCATTTATGCATTTGTGTTCATTGTTTGTCTCCTATAATTGGTCAGGCTTTATGTTGCTTCCCTTTAAAAGACACTGTAAAAATACAAATGTTTGCTGGTGTGGTATCCAACAGAAGCCATCCAATATCTGTTTCTTATATCTTCTTTCTGTCTTTTCTATAGTCAGTCTCATCCCCCCCCCCCCAGTCATGGTTTTCTAGATTACTGGCTGGCTCTGGCATAAATAGGTAAATGGAAATAAGAGAGCTTGAAATGATATTGTGATTTAAAATGTATGATATCATCAAAAGACACATAAAGCAAACAAACAAACAAAAACTTATTACTACTGTGTAACCACAAAGATTCATAGTCTGAATGGAGCATGGCTTATTTTCACTTCAATCTGATCCAACCACAGTAAGGAAGACTTGGGGGCATGTGATAATTTTATTGGGAATGCTACAAATAAATGACATATAAATACAAGACAGAGGTTATTTTTCTGTTGCTAGCATACCCTTTGAGGATAAAGTAACTATTTTACAGGGGAAAAATAACAGATATCATGAATAACAAATCTTAACATTACAATTTGTAACATCAAGAAATATACATTTATCAACTAGCAGGGAGAATAATTTTATGTTTATGGGCCACCATATCATGAAGAACTATAGTCAAGGTTTACAGAATTAGGAAGGTTGACAATCACTGATTTAAGAAAGTAAAGCTTAGGATATTAATTGTGGTATGATGCTAGTATCTTGCTTCTTGCTCCATCCACAGCTTGCTGAGAACACTCTTTTCTACCTCTAGTAGGGACACTAATTTTCCTGGTTATTGAATTTCTTTACACTGTCCAATCTTCTTGTGTTTTTGTGGTTAAAATAATAGTATACAGACTTGACAAAGATTGTAATAATAGTAAGTATTTAGGACACTAGGAGGCTATGTTTACATTGGTAATAATCAGTACTCATTAATTGCAAATATTTATCAAATGAGTTTTTGAATGATAAAGTAAAACTTTGTTTTATTTGCTTAACACTAGTCCTTTGAATTGGCCATTTTAGTGAATATTATGGTGTTCATTAGTTTTATTAACATCATAGTCCAATAATATTCAAAGTAACAGCCTATTTCAACCAGGAATAAATATCATTCTGTATACTTTAAACAGTATTGGTCTTGTTTGGAGCCATGCAACATCTGGTTAATATCTTCTAAGTTATTTCTTACATTTTGGCAGACAAACTTTTCCAAGTCAGCTTTAATATTTGTCTTTTGATCAGTAAATATGGTGAGATTTTTTTTGAGTCTCTCTCAGAACCTATAGTAGAGATAATTTTTCATAAATATTTACAGTAAGAAACATAAAACCTATGTAATTGTATTTTTACATGATGTATTAATATGAGAAGCTATGATTCCATATGCTATCCTAAAAATTTCAGGGTATACTAAGCTCCTATCACCCAATGTATGTGAGGGTTTAACAGAGTGTAAAAGGATTCTTCTAACTCAGTAGTATAAAGGGAGTATTTCACATATTTGAAGGAAATTTTACAAGGTTTCTAACACCCAACATTCAGATATTAAGTCAAGGAATATTTTAGTCTATTTGGGAAGGCTAAGCTGATTCAGTGAAGTGCTTGTTTTTCATTTTGTTTAAATCAGTGATAGCAGTGCAATTGATAACCAAGTAGCACTTGTTCAAATTTATACATTATCTTATATATGTGTACTGATAGAGCTCAAGGACAGAGATATTGCAATGCAAATTAATTGTCAAAACATTATTTAGGGTTGAGAGTCTTCAACAACATAGTGGCCTATGAATAAGAACAAAATTTTGGCAGATGTAAAAGACACAGTGCCAATATGCATTTTCTCTTATAATTCAGGGTTAGTTATTCACTTGACCATGAACACAGGTTATTTGTATAGGGTTTTCATGTCTGTCCTTAAAGATTTGACATGAAATCTATTTATATCCAATATCTGTCTATATTTCCAAGAGCAGGGGCCATTAATGTGTGCTTGAACAAATAGATCTAACAAACATACAAATTATTTGTAGAATGAGGTGGCTAGACGTCTTTAAATGTCATTGAATTTTGTTAAGCCCAAATTTTCATCACTATTCTATTTCTGTTAAACTCCAAAAACCAAACATATAGCAAATTTCTTTCAAATCCCAAATTGAGTTTTCTCAGTAGAAATGGTAATATTAAATTTCTGCTTATTATACCATCTTCCTTTGTAGATAAAATGTCCTCTTCAACTTGTAATTTTAATGACTATCAATAGAACATTTATAAGGAGGAAGACACTTTTAAAAATTAATGGTAATATTATTCAAAATATACTACATTAACAAAGTTCATAATAGTGAACATTATATCAAAAATTCTACTTAATAAAATCTTTAAGCAACAGTTCAAAGTATGTCTTATTTTTTACTTGACTTTGTGGCAGACTTTACATGATATAGGGGTTAAAGGACAATTTGATTGTTGGTCCTCACAATCAGATTTATTTAAAATGAAATTCTTTGCCCACTGATATATTTTTCTCCTCCTTTCTCACATTTCAAAGTGGACACGGTCCATCAGAAAACAAGCTTCATATCTCATATCAACTCTTTATGCTTTTCAACTTAAATACATCTCAATCCTTTTAATGTCCAACTTAAGGTTTGGTATATATACCTTATTTTTGTAGTGCCTATCCTTTTTCAAGTGTCAAACTGACATTTGTCACTGGTGACTCTTATACCTGTCAGTGGTGAGGTGTGCAAAATTATTCTCTTGTTATCCAAGCCCTGGGAATTGCTTCAAGAATCCTTCAGAATGCTATTAAAAATAAGTCCCTTTAAACTTTAGTACTTTTAAGTGGTATGAAATTTCACAAAGTTGTTAGGTGTACTTTAAATGATTACCAATTTTAAACTCACCCTTTCTTTAGTGGGCATTGATTGTAGCTTCAGATTTATGAGAAACAATATGCCTAGGAGAGAAGTCATGATTGAAACTAACCAAGGAAGGGTTTTAGTTGAATCAAACAGTGAAAGAGACACAAGAGTTATCCAACATATTGATAAAAGCCATATCTGCCAAGAATTTATGCATGACAAATTCTTTAATACTCAAAGAAGGAATTAAATAGGGTCACTGTAGATTTATTGTACCAACATTTGTTTACCAGAGATGAAATGTTCTGAATCTATGATCTATGATGAGAAAAATATTCCAATTTTTTCTCTCCACAGTTGCTTTCACTGTTTGTCATTATGTATTTGTCTATATTTGTATATATGTCTATTTTGGACATGAAACAGTGTATTGCAGTTTTGAATTGTTAAACAGAAATATACAAACATGTTAGAATGCAGTTTGTGGAGAATAATTGATGGTTATGGCATTTTTAAATACTTGAATCAAATTTATAATATGCTCCTTCAACAAAAAATACAAACAAAATTTAAAATTACTCAAATATACTATATATATATACATATATATGTATATTAAACTGAATATATATATATATATATATATATATATATATATATATATATATATTACAAAGTATGTCTTATTTTTTACTTGACTTTGTGGCAGACTATATATATATATATGTATATATACATATGTATATGTATATATTCAGTTTATATATATTATATATTATATATTATATGTATTATAATATATAATATATTATATATAAATATATATATAATTAATATAATATATAATGCATACATATTATATATAATATATATAATATATATGCATTAACATTCCTGTTAGAATTTACAGAAATAGCTTTCCTGCATCTTCAAATTTATTATATAAGTATGTAATTTGCTTACAATTTTTATCTGATTCAAAGACAATATAACCATTACCAGAAAATATCAAGTATTTTTTATATTTGCTATACCATTTACAACTTTTCTCTCTTCAAATTTTTCCATATAAAGAATAATATTCTCTTTTCAAAACTGTCTGTTTTTCATTGGCATTTATGACTAAAATTTGAGTCAAACCCTCTCCATAGATATCTGCAATATATTTTTATTGCTTTTAATTTATAGGCATAAATAACAGCAAATGACCTACAAAACATTCTGACTTACACCAGATTACACTGAAATACACTCGTTGGCTATTACTTCTTAGTAATTGCCCTTAGTCTTCTTCTTGGTGGACCAGTAAATAGTGAATTGCAAGTAAGACATGTGCTTCCTATGGCCAAATGTGACATTACTACAATGAAAAGATGAGGAAATACATTGAAATTGAGTATTCTAGTCATCAGTATGGTGTGTTGATTATATTACTCCACACATGACCATATTTATTTGTGAAGATTATTGGGCACTTCCATAACTTCTTGTGTAATTCAAAAACTGAGGTTCTGAGGTATCCCTAAGTACTGCATTCTTAACATTTTAATTACTGGCATCTTACTTTAGAACTTAATCCTTATTTTTAGACCAATACTACCTATGTTTCCCTAGTCCTTTGCATGATAGGTCAGGATAAGTACTTATACTTGAGAGCAACAGGAAGTTAAAGGAGATAAGAAGTAAGATACAGGAGTTGGGCTCTTACTAAGGCTGGGTGAAATTAAACTAAAGAGGAGACAAAAAAAGAAGAGAAAAATACACAAAGGTTTAGTAAACAGCATTAATATACCATATTTTAAATTAAATATAATTTTTCACACAATGATAGAAGCATATGTTGATACAAGTATATTTGTATGTAAGTACATACTATTGTGTAATGTGTGTGTATGTGTGTGTCTCTCTGTGTGTGTGTATAAGTGTGTGTGTGTGTGTGTGTTTGTGTCAGATGAACTTGTACCACTTGGTTTAACAATGCTTGCAAAGAACCATAGAATAATAAACACCCTTTTAATAGGCATGAAAAAACTTTTGAATTGGGTGGTTCATTCTTAGGATTTGAATGTTTTTTCAAATGACACCCCAGAAAATACATACTCTACTTTTGTCTTTAATTTATCTTTGGTTAAATGTCACAAAGCAGTTTTGAAGACATTTCACAGATAGGATCGAAAATATTTTATTTGAATCAAACATGAATGCCTAATTTCTACAGTATAGCTAGCACAGTATCAAAAAATACTGTAGAGACTTTGTATGGAGATTAAGAACACAATAATTCTAACCAGCTAAAATAACATCTATAAGCAAAAAAATAATTATCAGAAGTCTAAATGTTTGTAAATGTCAAATAATTTACATTTACATGTTGGTGGTGGGCAACAGCTGTCTAAGTGGACATTAAGCCTTCTCAACATGGTGCATGAGAATAATACCTGGTACTTGAAACCTAAACAATGTTCCATGGTAGTTTGCTTCAGACTTAGAAAAAAATCTTCTACTTCTAATTTGTTAGAATAGCCCCCTTCTTTACTGAGTTTGAAGCCTTATCTTTAGATTCACAGATAAGTATGATTATCACCTCTTCTCAGAGAAGCAAATGAGACCATTTGGAACAAATGAGATCATCACAGCTCACCACAACTGAGTCCAACTTATGGAGCAAGATATTTTGATGATCATACTCCTAGCAGATACAGTTAAATTCCAGATCGCCCAGATACATTGCAAGTAACATTATGGCATATAGGGCCAGAAAGTTTTAAGAAATAGAATACCAGGAAGGCTGTCGTCATATAAACTCCAAGGTAGGTATTTTAATTCCTTTGAGATACTATTTATCTTGTTACAAAACAAAACAAAAAAAAAAAAACAAAAAAAAAAAAACAAAAAAAAAAAACAAAAAAAAAGTATAGCTCTTTCTAGAAGAAAGAAGATGATATTGCTCTAATACACAGTTCCCTAGTCATGAATTTGATCTACTTTTGCATGTTTGAATATAGCACAATGACACCCATTGACATTAGTTTGAGTCAGGGACATTGAAATAGAGAATTATAAGAAATATATCTATGTATCTATAGAGTAATATATAGTATGCCATTTTCTATGAATCCAAAAGACACTGTAAGATTTGAAATAAAAAAAACAACCAGATTAAACTTTAATTTTTAGAAAATAAGTCAGATATAGTTTATCAACTTGCACTTCCAAATATTAGTTTGTTTTCTAAGAAAGCAAACAATAATCACTTAAGAAACTATTTACCCCACCGCCTGGATCCTGGAGGCTGGAGCAGACACCCAGCTCATCTGCTTCCTGGAGGCATCCTAGAGAGGCCATAGCCTGCAGAGCTGCAGGTAAAAGCACCCGCATACTGCATAGGCCCCAGAGGCACAACTGGCCATCAGAAGCTCCCAGAGCACAACTGGCATCCAGATCCCACCCCTGCAGAAAACCACTCCCCTTCAATGCCTCACCCAGAACCCAGTGGCTGCAGCAGACACCCAGCTGATCTGCTCCCCTGTGGAAACCTCATCCAGAGGCATCCTAGAGTGCCCACTCCCCTAAGAGCTGCAGACATCCTAGAGAGGCCACTACCCTCAGAGCTGCAGAAACCATGTCCAGAGATATCCTAGAGAAGCCACTGGCCTCAGAGCAGGCAACACCATATTATGAGGCATATTAGAGGAGCAACTACACTCCAAGCAGCAAACACCTATCTTGTCTACTACAGTGGAGACACCATATCCTGAGATATCCTAGAGGATCCACTGTACCCAGAACAGCTGGAGCTCAGTATCACAGAGATATCTGAACCCTGAGGAGTTCTGACACAACCAAGATAATAGAAAAGGCGGGCTCCAGTCAGAACCAGTGAGTGCAGGTAGCACTAGAGCTAACCAAATGGTTAAAGGCAAGTGTAAGAATTTAAAAAACAGAAACCAAAGTTACTAGGCATCACCAGAATCCAGTTCTCCCACCATAGAAAGTCCTGAACACCACATCACACTGGAAAATCAGGATTCAGAATTAAAATCACTTCTCATGATGATGATAGAGGACTCTAAAAAGGACATAAACAGCACTCTCAAAGAATTTGAGGAGAACACAGGTAAACAGGTAAAAGCCCTTAAAGAAATGCAAGAAAACACAACCAAACAGGTGAAGGAATTACACAAAATCATCCAGGACCTAAAAATGAAAATAGAAACAATAAAGAAATCTCAAAGGGAGACTACACTGGAGATAGAAAACCTAGGAAAAAGATCAGGAGTCATAGACGCAAGCATCACCAACAGAATAAAAGAGATAGAAGAGAGAATTTCATGCGCAGAAGATACCATAGAAAACAGACACAATGGTCAAAGAAAATGCGAAATGTAAAAAGCTCCTAATAAAAAACATCCAGGAAATCCAGGACACAATGAGAAGACCAAACCTAAGTATAGATGAGGATGAAGACTCCCGACTTAAAGGGCCAGTAAATATCTTCAACAAACTTATAGAGGAAAACTTCCCTAACCTAAAAAAAGAGATGTCCTTAAATTTACAAGAAGCCTACAGAACCCCAAATAGACTAGACCAAAAAAGAAATACTTCCCACCACATAATAATCAAAACATCAAATATACAAAATAAAGAGAAGATACTAAAAGCAGTAAGGGAAAAAGGCAAGGTAACATATAAAGGCAGACCTATAAGAATTAAACCAGACATCTCACCAGAGACTATAAAAGCCAGAAGATCCTAGACTGGTATTATACAGAACCTAAGAGATCACAAATGCCAGCCCAGACTACTATACCCAGCAAAACTCTCAATCACTATTGATGGAGAAACCAAGATATTCCATGACAAAACCAAATTTATACAATATCTTCCCACAAATCCAGCACTTCAAAGGATAATGGATGGAAAACTCCAACAAAAGGTGAGAAACTACAACCAAAAAAAGCAAGAAAGTAGTCTTCCAACAACCCCACAAGAAGACAGTTACACAAATATAATTTAACTTCTAATAACAAAAATAAGAGGAAGCAACAATCATTTCTCCTTAATCTCTTAATATCAATAAACAAAATTATCTAATAAAAAGATGTAGACTATCAGACTGGATACATAAACAGGTCACAGAATTTTCCTGCATACAGGAAACACATCTCTATGACATAGACAGACACTACCTCAGACATAGACAGAAACTAAAAAGATGGAAAGCAAACTTCTAAGCAAATGGTCCCAAGAAACAAGCTGAGTAGCCATTCTAATATCAAATAAAATTGATTTTCAACCAGAAGTAATCAAAAAATAAGGAAGGACACTACATAGTCATCAAAGGAAAAATGTACCAAGAAGAACTCTCAATTCTGAACATCTATGCCCCAAATGCACGGTCACACACATACATAAAGGAAGCTTTACTAAAGCTCAAAGCATACATTGCATCTCACACAATAATAGTGGGGGATTTCAACACCCCACTCTCAGCAATGGACAGATCATGGAAACAAAACTAAACCAAGACACAATGAAACTAACAGAAGTTATGAACCAATTAGACATAACTGATATCTATAGAACACTTCATTCTAAAACAATAGAATATACCTTTTTCTCAGCACCTCATGGTACCTTCTCCAAAATAGACCAAAAAATTGGTCACAAAACAGGCCTCAACAGATACAAAAAGATTGAAATTATCCCTTGTATCCTATCAGACCACCATGGACTAAGACTCATCTTTGATATGGACAAAAACAACAGAAAGCCCACATGCACATGGAAACTGAACAACACTCTACTCAATGATGACTTGGTCAAGAAAGATGTAAAGAAAGAAATTAAAGACTCTTTAGAATTTAATAAAAAGGAGGGCAAATCATACCAAACTTTGTGGGACTCCATGAAAGCAGTACTAAGAGGAAAACTCATAGCTCTAAGTGCTTACAAAATAAATAAATAAATAAAAAACCTGGAGAGAGCATACACTAACAACTTGACAGCATACCTGAAAGCTTTAGAGCAAAAAGAAGCTAACATTCCCAAGAGGAGTAGACAGCAGGAAATAATCAAACTCAGAGTTGAAATCAACCAAGTAGAAACAGAAAGAACTATACAAAATAACAAAAACAAGAGCTGGTT
The DNA here is from genome assembly GCF_011762505.2 of Arvicanthis niloticus. NCBI lineage: Eukaryota > Metazoa > Chordata > Mammalia > Rodentia > Muridae > Arvicanthis > Arvicanthis niloticus. Next base: position 48,740,734 of record NC_047674.1, read on the forward strand.
CTTTGAGAAAATCAACAAGATAAATAAACCCTTAACCAAACTAATCACAGGGCACAGAGACAGTTTCCAAATTAATAAAATCAGAACTGAAATGGGAGACATAACAACAGAACCTGGAGAAATTAAAAAAAAATCACCAGATCCTACTACAAAGGGCTATACTCAACAAAATTGAAAAACCTGGATGAAATGAACAATTTTTTAGACAGATACCCAATACCAAAGTTAAACAAAGAGCAAATAAACCATCTAAACTGTCCCATAACCCCTAAAGAAATAGAAACAGTCATAAAAAATCTCCCCACCAAAAAAAGCCCAGGACCCGATGGTTTTAGTACAGAATTCTATCAGACGTTCAGGAAAACCTAATACCAATTCTCTTCAACCTATTCCACAGAATAGAAACAGAAGGAACATTACCCAATTTGTTCTATGAAGCTTCAATTATGATCATACCTAAACCTCACAAAAACAAAACAAAGAAGAGTACTACAGGCCAATCTTGCTTATGAATATTGATGCAAATATATTCTATAAAATTCTCGCAAATCATATCCAGGAACACATCAAAACATTCATCCACCATGATCAAATAGGCTTTATCCTAGGGATGCAGGGATGGTTCAATATTTGAAAGTCCATCAATGTAATCCACTACATAAATAAACTCTAAAAAAAAAACATGATCATCTCGTGTCAAATGCTGAGAAAGCATTTGACAAAATTCAACATCTCTTCATGTTAAAAGTCTTGGAAAGATCAGGAATTCGAGGAACATACCTAAACATAGTAAAAGCAATATACAGCAAGCCAGTAGCCAACATCAAACTAAATGGAGAGAACTGTGAAGCAATCCCACTAAGATCACGGAGTAGACAAGGTTGCCCACTCTCACCCTATCTATTTAATATACTACTGGACGTCCTAGCCAGAGCAATTAGACAACAAAAGAAAGTCAAAGGGATACAAATAGGAAAAGAAGAAGTCAAGATTTCACTATTTGCAGATGATATGAGAGTATACTTAAGTGACCCTAAAAATTCCACCAGAGAACTCCTAAACCTGATAAACAACTTTAGCAAAGGGGCTGGATATAAAATCAACTCAAACAAATCAGTAGCCTTCATCTACTCAAAAGATAAACAGGCTGAAAAAGAAATTAGGGAAATAATACAATAGTAACAAATAATATAAAATATCTTGGAGTTAATCTAACCAAGAAAGTGGAAGATCTGTATGATAAGTACTTCAAGTCTCTGAAGAAAGAAATAGAAGAAGATCTCAGAAGATGGAATGATATCCCATGCTCCTGGATTGGAAGAATTAACTTAGTAAAAATAGCCATCTTGCCAAAAGCAATCTACACGTTCAATGCAATCCCCATCAAAATTCCAAATCAATTCTTTATAGAGATAGAAAGAGCAATTTGCAAATCCATTTGGAATAACAAAAAACCCAGGATAGCAAAAACCATTCTCAACAATAAAAAAACTTCTGGGGGAAATCACTATCCCTGACCTCAAACTGTACTACAGAGCAGTAGTCATAAAAACTGCATGGTATTGGTACAGAGACAGGCAGGAAGATCAATGGAAAAGATTTGAAGATCCAGAAATGAACTCACACTCCTATGATCACTTGATCATTGACAAAGGAGCTAAAATCATCCAGTGGAAAACGGACAGCATTTTGAACAAATGGTGCTGGATCAACTGGAGGTCAGAATGTAGAAGAATGCAAATCAATCCCTTCTTATCCTCTTGTACAAAGCTCAAGTCCAAGTGGATAAAGGACCTTCACATAAAACCAGAGACTCTGAAACTAATATTAGAAAAGGTGTGGAAGACCCTCGAATACTTAGGCACAGGGGAAAATTTCCTGAAGAGAACACCAATGGCTTATGCTCTAAAATCAAGAGTTGACAAATGGGACCTCATAAAATTGCAAAGCTTCTGTAAGGCAAAAGACACTGTCAATAAGACAAAATGGCAACCAACAGATTGGGAAGAGTTCATTACCAATTCTAGATCCAAAAGAGAGCTAATATCCAATATATACAAAGAACTCAAGAAATTAGACTCTAGAAAAAAAAAATAACCCCATTAAAAAATGGGGTACAGAGCTAAGCAAAGAATTCTCAATGGAGAAATTCGAATGGCCTAGAAGCACCTTAAGAAATGTTCAACATCCTTAGTCATCAGGGAAATGCAAATCAAAACAAGTCTGAGATACAACCTCACACCAGGCAGAATGGCTAAAATAAAAAATTCAAGTGATGGTAGATGCTGGTGAGGATGTGGAGAAAGAGGAACACTCCTCCATTGTTGTTGGGAATGCAAGCTGGTACAACCACTCTGGAAATCAGTCTGGCGGTTCCTCAGAAAATTGGACATAGCACTACCTAAAGACCCAGATATACCACTCCTGGGCATATACCCAGAAGATGCTCCAACATATAATAAGGACACATGCTCCAGTATGTTCATAGTAGCCTTATTTATAATAGCCAGAAGCTAGAAAGAACCCAGATGTCCTTCAACAGAGGAATGGATACAAAAAATGTGGTACATTTACACAATAGAGTACTACTCAGCTATTAAAAGTAATGAATTCAAGAAATTCTTAGGTAAATGGATGAAACTAGAAAATATCATCCTGAGGGAGGTAACCCAATCACAAAAGAACACACATGGTATTTACTCACTGAGAAGCCTATGTTAGCCCAAGAACTTGAAATAGCCAAGATTCAACTAACTGACCATATGAATCTCATGAACAAGGAAGACAAAGTGTGGATGCCTCTGTCCTTCTTGGAAGGAGTTTCAGAATGCTCAAGAGAGCAAATAAGGTGACAAATTGTGGGACAGAAAATCAAAGAAGGGCCATTGGGAGACCACTCTACCTTGATATCTGTCCCATGTGCAGTAACCAAAAGTAGATGCTGATATGGATGTCAGGAAGTGCATGCTGACAGGAGCCTGATGCAGCTGTCTCCTTGAATGTCTGCCAGAGTCTGACATATTCAGAGGCAGATGCTTGTAGCTACCCATTCATCTGATTAAGGGTTCCTAATAAAGAAGTTAGAGGACTGATGGAGCTGAAAGGGTTGGTGGCCCCAAGACGAGAGCAACAGTGCCAGCCAACCAGAGCTCTCCAGGGTATAAACCACCAGCCTGGGAACATAAATGGAGGCACCCATGACTTCAGCTGGATACTTAGGCGAGGATGGCCTTGTCAGGTATGGGTGAGAGAGGAGACCCCTGGTCCCATGAAGACTGAACACCAAGCAGGTAGAAATTCGAGGGTGGGGAGAGGGGAGTGGGGAGTATGTGGGGGCACACCCTTGTGGAGGCAGGAAGAGGGTTTCTGGGTGGTGGGGGTAATGGGGTGAGGGGATAAAATCTGAAATGTATTTTAAAGAAATAAAAAAAGAAACACTGTTTACCTGATTTTAATCTGTTTGATCATGTATAAAACTATTTTTACTTAGCATTACTCCATAATATTTTGACATAGTATCATTTTTTTATTTCTATTAGCTTTCCCCTTTCAATAACAATATTAAGTATTGTTACAGTCCTTTGATTAAACATATTTAATGCAATGAATATGTTTATTTAGAAGAGTTATTTTATTAAGACACATCCAGTAGATATGTCAAGTATGCTTTGTACATGTATGCTTTGAATTTCCTGGGAAGAAATTGTTTCTGGAGTATTAGTGAGGAAGAAAGAACTACTTTTACTACGTGTCTATTGCATTAATAGAATAAGTAGGTCCATGTTTGTCTCTCTATGCTATTAGAATCTATTGTTACCTAAAATTCCTGAGGCAAATTTGTTCATAGGCTGCAATCTTACTTTCAATTAGAAAAAAGGTTTATAATTCAGTTATGGTTTCTATTAAAGCAGTGGAGCTTCATGACACAAAACAGTAAGTCAGGCAGGAAAATGATTAGTTTAGCTTAGATTTCAACTTACTGTACATCACCAAAGAAGTCAAAACAGAATTTCAAATTGGACTGGCTTATGGAAGCATGGAATAATGCAAAAGCATGGAGGGGTGATGTTTAGTCATGTTCTTCTGCTGGGTTGTATGATAATATTTTCTTTCTATTCACAGCAAACTGCCTAGGAACAATAAATTCAACACAAAGTGAACTAGACACAAAACCATTGGGGGTTAAATTGTTAGAGCTTGCACTGCCCCAAGCTGCTCTGGTCTGCTGGTTAGGGTTCAGCAAGAGAGAGAGAGTAAGGATGGAATGGAGACCAGACAGAGTGTGATTCAATCCAGTTTATTCTTCAGTCTCTCTTCTTCTCTCCAAGTCCCAAGTCTTGAGTTCCTAGTCCATAGTTCCTAGTTCCTAGTGCCTCCAAGTTCCAAGTTACTTCTTCCAAGTGCTAAGTGCCTAATGTCTAATGCCTAATTCTCCTCTCTTCTTCCTCCAAGTGCCAAGTGCCTAATAACTAATAATTCTTCTTCCAAGTTCTCTAGTCCAAGTGTCTTCTTTCTCAATGCCTAATTCCTACTCTTAATTTCTTCTGTCTGCCTCTCGCCTTTTATATGTCTCACTTCTAAGCCATGCCTTAAAGTCACACCTTTAAGTCATGCCCTTAGACCTTGTCTCTAAATCTGATCTCTAAGTCATGCCTTTAAGTCACACACCTTTAATCTCACACACCCAAGGATAGATCCTGGGTATCTACACCAAGATGTTATCAGAGTTTGCTTAGCTGTTGTAGGCTATTTTAAACAAGCCTCTTGTCAGGGTATATGGCTCAAGATGGCTGCAAGGATGATAATCGCCTTCTGTCAACTCCCCACAACTAATTAAGAAAATGACTTCTTAAGTTCCTTTTGTTCAGATAACCATAATTTCTTTGCCAGGTTGACATAAGATTAATCAGCATAACTCACCTCTTGGAACTTGACACACAAATTGCTATTATGCCACACCTTCCTCTCTTATTCAGCACCAAAATTTATACATTAAACATGTAAATAACTATACACATTAATGTATTAATATTAATATGTTAATATTATGGCAGTTTGATTGCCGCTGGGAGTGCAGAGCAAAACAGACAAATCAGAAATCAATATAATAATTTCTCTGAAAATTTGGAATCTAGCTACCTCCAGACCCAGCTATACCATTTTTGGGTAGATACCCAAGGGAAACGCCATCGAATCATAGGACATTGCTGAACTATGTTCATAGCAGCTTTAGGTATAATAACTGAAACTCAAAACAAACTAGATGTACCTCAACTGAATAATGGGATAAGATAAATCTGATTCAATAACTAAATGGAGCATTACTCAGCTATTAGAAATAACAGCATTAAATTTGTCAGCAAGTGGATGGAATGAGAAGAGATCATCCTATGAGGTAATCCAGACATAGAAAGTCAAACATGGTATGTACTCACTTATCAGTGAGAATTTTCAGTAAAATAAATGATAACCATGCTAGTATTGACAAACAAAAAAGGAGGTAAGTAACAAGTAGAGCCCAAATATGAGAAATGTAAATCACATTTAAAAGGGGAAACAGAGTAGACATCATTGGTGGATTGGGAGAGGGGACTGCATAAGTGTGGGGAGTGGGGATATAAACATAAGGAATCCTGTTTGTGGAAAATGGATGGGAGGTTATGAAAGAAGAAAACTAGAATTTCTGTACCATCTCTGGGAGAAAAAAGAAACCTATTACTGGGAAAACACCCAGAAATCAGGTAGGGTGATCCTTGCTATGAATATTAGCAATAAAAAAAAATGGAATCTAAGAGAAGGATTCTGAAATAAACCAAGGTACAAACATTTGTTGCACAACATCACTTGCCCACAAGATATGCTGACATAAAACTGTTGTAAGAAATTTTGTGAGTGGGCAATCAATGACTGGGCTCTTGGTCACCTATAGAACAAAGCTTTAGTGTGCTGAATCTCAGGTAACACCTCCGAGAAAACTGAACATCAATGATAATGGTCTCTTCTAAGTCACAGTAAATTTTTTAGCTCCATTTGAGCAGCAATGTCTATTACAAAAAAAAAAAAAAAAAAAAAAAAAAAAAAAAAAAGAAAAATTTTTTCTGTAGTAGTTCTGGTATTTTGTTAATCACAGTGCTTTCATCAGCACCTTAAAAACTAGAATGACAGAATCTTGAATCAACATAACAAATAACACTACATATCCAGCTGGAGACACAGGGACACAGGTCCCTCCATGTTTACTCTTTGGTTGGCGGTTTAGTTGTTGGGAGCTTTGGGAAGGATATTAACTGAAATACTCAACAAAGGCAAGACAGAAACTGTAGAGACCATATCCAGTGGATTGGCACAGCTACTGGTTGAGAGACGGGGCCACATACCCACCTCAAAAATAATAATCCACAATTCCTCCTGTCAAAAGGAAATGCAGGGACAAAGAGTGGAGTAGAACCTGCTCTTAAGTATAGCTTAGTAGTCTGTGACACTCTTGTCTTAGATTTCTTTCACTACTGCTTACATTTTAAATAGCATCTGATACAGAAGTTTTCTATATGACCTTTCCAATGGTTCATATATTTAGGTATGTCTCCTCATATTTTCTTCTTTATGCCCATGATTTTTGCCTTACAATTTGATTATCTAGATCATTTCTACTCAACTCCACATGATACCCCTTTCCATCTATAATTATCTATTTATCTCTTTTTTAAGGATATCCTTCTATCAACTGGTATCATAAAACACATAGGAGCATTTTTCAAATGTCATAGCCTACATTTCATTGCATAAACATCAAGCCCATAAAAATGTCTCAATGTATGCATGCTTCTAAAACTAACTATAGTCTTGTATAAATATCTTTCAATACTCCTGCATAGTTTTTTAGCTGTTGTATTTCTCAAGCTCAGGAGCAAATGGTAGACATGACAGGGAAAATATGTTCAACCTTAAAGGTGAGATACTGGATTAGATCTGGATTGACCAGCAAGAGAGTAAATGATATAGGCCATGCAGCAGTGAAGACTAATGTGAGCTAGAGTCCCTTAGACAAGAAGAAATTCTGTGCATGTCTGTCTGCTAATATAGAAATGGGCTGAGGGCCACCTATGTCTGAAAATTGTGTCTCCTCTTTATAGAGATCAGTCTTAGTCACTCTGCTCTTCATGATCTGAAGTCTTTAGCTTTCTTTTTCTGGCATATTTGAATATTTTCATATGATCCTATGGTTCTAAATTATTGTAATGATTTTTAAATAGTTTTCAAATTACTAAAAACTAAGTTATATATCACTCTATTCCTCATGGGTAGCCTAGGAAGAAATTTGTTTCATTATCACAAAAAAGATTGATAGTTAGTAGTCTTCTGCACTAACTTCTAAACGTAGAGAAAAATTACTTGCAATAAACAGATCCTCAGAAGAAGAATATCATGAAAATCAAATCTATACCATAAGCTGTGCCTTTGAGCAGATGTCGTTTTTAAATTCAAGCTATTAATGACAGTGGTGATAATGACAAAAGAAATTTTAGAGGAAGAATATTAAATGATCTTTTCCTTGGCTTTTCCCCATCAATAGACTGAATTAGCTTGCTCTGATGCTTTACCAGAGCCTGACAAATGCAGATGCAGATGATCACAGACAACCACTTGACTGATCACAGGGACCCCAATAAATGAGTTAGGGGAATGCCTGAAGTAGTTGAAAGGTTTTTCATTGTCATTGGGAGAACAATAATATCAACCAAACTCCCCAGAGCTCCCAACTACTAAACAACAAACAAGTATACACATGGATGGACCCATGGTTCCAGATTCATATGTAGCAGAGCATGGCCTTACCTGGTATCAATGCAAGGGGAGGCTCATATTCCTATGAAGGCTCAATTCCCCAGGGTAGGGGACTGCCAGGCCAGTGAGGTGTGAGTGGGTGGGCGGGTGGGGGAACACTCTCATAGAAGCAGGGGGAAAAAGGATGGAATAGAGGTTTTGTGGAGGGAAAACCTAGAAAGTGAGTAACATTTAAAATGTAAATCAATTATATATATATATATATATATATATATATATATATATATATATATATATATATATGTGTGTGTGTGTGTGTGTGTGTGTGTGTGTGTGTGTATGTATGTATGTTCTGCGCCCCTCCGTGTCCCCTTCGCCCGTGGAAGAGAGACACGAGAGGCAGTGTTTGGGTAGTTACCACAGCGAGGCTTTATTCTTGTATAAGCAGAAGCGGAAAGACCCAAAGCCCGGGAAAGGCACTGCTATATATAACCTAGAGTGGCGTGTTCACTTCTGATTGGCTGTTCACTCATCACCCCGGGATGGGCAGTGATTTTGGCACACTTTCTGCCTTTTGCACCTGTGCAGTCAGTTGTTTACTAGTAAGAGGACAGGATGCCCGCGCCATCTTGTAATGGCGAATACTGACACACTCACTGCGGCTCCCAACATCTCCCCCTATCTATATATTTAAGATGAAACAGCCTATTGCCTATCAAGCGTGGTACCAAGTCAGTGAGGGAAAGCAGAGGCCTGATCCCCTGTGCAAAATGCGATATTGTAATGGGTTTACTTCCCATACCCATCTCGATGCCTTTTGATGGGGAAAGGGAGCCTCCAGCCTGGGGCGCCACCAGGGGAGGTTTCTTGGCATCAAACCTTTGTGCAATAAGGCATACTTTTGGGAAATCTATCCACACTTGTGGAACATTCCCTGTCAAGTACCCACTCGCAAACACTTCTAAATATTCAGGTACCAGTTATTCAGGCAAGGGCTGGCTGGACTTAGACCTCTCATCAACCCAGTGCAATGGGCTGAACCCTTGGGGTGCATCGAATGAGGGTCTCAGTCATCAGCTACTTTCTTGGCCTAGATAGCCAAATTTCAGGGGGAGATGCTTCCTCCAAGGCTACGAGTGCTTGGGCGATAGCGACCTTGTCACGTTTTTGTTGGGCTCTGAGCTTACAGACCAACCATCATGAACACTAATCCACAACATAGGGCTGCACCAAACAGGCCTATCCCCACCCTTTAAGAAAGAAGGAAAAAGCAGAGGTAGGCCAAGAAGTAAAATCGTCAGGGGTAACAGGGTCTACTCGTGTTCCATCAAGGCTCGAAATCCGGATCTGCAATTGCTGCTGCATCTGGTCCAGCTCCCTAGTCCACTTCCTAGGAACCTGATTTAGGAGAGTCCAAATGAGAACTGAGAGTGTCTGCAGATGAATCCTTTGGGGGGGGGTCATTTTCAGGAACCGCGAGTCGCCGCGTCAATCGTTCTGGCAGCCAAAATGGGTTGTCTTCTTCCTGTGGAAAAACACAAACCGCTCCCCTGGATCTTATTAAAATAGGATCCAGGCCTTTCCATTGACCAGTCAAAACATCTTTCCATTTTATCATTTCTTTTGACCTAGTTGATTCCAGGCAATGGCGATCAGCCGCTGTATTGCCCTGACTGTCCAAATTCAAAAAGTTGAGGGTAAAAAGTGCCAGAGAAACAGTAGCTCATGGCACCGTGGGCAGAGCTTCCTCAACTTCTCCTTTTTGTTTTATCAAATAAATTTTAAGGGTATGATGAGCACGCTCAATGATGCCCTGTCCCTGAGGGTTGTAAGGAAGAACCATCAGGTGTGTCACCTCCATATGGCGACAAAATTGTTGAAATTTTTGAGAAGTATAGGCTGGTCCATTGTCAGTTTTAAGGATTTTAGGCTTTCCCCAGGCACTCCAAGCCTTGAGGCAATGTTGAATAACATGGGCCACCTTTTCTCCGGTCAATGGAGAGGCGAACATAACTCCAGAACAGGTATCAATGGAGACATGCAAATATTGTAATTTGCCAAAGGATGGGATGTGAGTAACATCCATTTGCCAGATCTGTAATGGCCTAATTCCCTGAGGGTTAATTCCTGTATGGGGAACAGGTAGGAATTGACAGCAGTTTTGGCATTGAGTCACAATATCTCTGGCCTCCCTTCTAGAGATGTTAAATCAACATCGTAGTGTCTCAGCTGTCACATGAAACCTTTTGTGAAAGGCTTTAGCCAAATCCAATTTTGGCGAAAGGGCAATTGCAATCAACTTTGTGGCTCGATCTGCCAGGTCATTTCCATGGGACATAGGTCCCGGTAAGCCTGAGTGAGCCCTAATATGAATTATAAAGACAGGGAATCTTCACTTAGCCAGGGTAAGCTGAATTTTTTGAAAAACTTCTACAAGTCTGCTAGATGTCTTAATTAACCCAGCAACTTCTTATGCTTTTACTGCATTAACCACATAGAAGGAATCTGAAACAATATTTAAGGGACCTGAAAAGATTTCCAGAACTCTGATACCACTAAGCATTCCACAATTTGAGGTGAGGTTTCATGATATTGTTTGGATGTAACCTTTTCATTAACCACATAGGCACCCACTCCTGTTTTTGACCCGTCCATATAAACTACCATTCCATCTGGGAGTGGCTCCTGAGACACAATATGAGGAAATATGATAGCTTGAGTTAAGGCAAATTGTAAGATGGGATGCTTAGGATAATGATTATCTATTTGACCATTGAAAGAAGTAACCAGCACTGCCCAAACATCATAGGTCGCCATTAATATTTGGACTTGATGGGCAGTATAAGGCACTATCAAAACCTTAGGCTCCCTTCCAAAATGAGTAATGGCTGCTTTTAGTCCACGAAGGGCAAGTTGAGCAACTGCATCTGGATACCTTTCAATAATCTTTGCGGGAGAAGCATTGGGATGAACCCATAACAAGGGCCCCTCCTGCCGTAATACAGCAGTTGGTAAATGTCTAGTTTTAAAAACACATAAGTCAAAGGTTTTGGTTTCATCTATGCGTTTCAACTGGGCATCTTGTAAAGCGTTTTCTACTACTTGCAGAGCATGGCTTGCAGCTGGTGTTAAGGCCCTCGGTGAAGAAATATAAGGATCCCCTTCCAAAATATCAAATAAAGGTTTCAGCTCGGCCAAGGGAATTTTTAAAAATGGTCTTAACCAATTTACATCACCTAATAATTTCTGAAAATCATTCAAAGTATGTAAATGGTCTCTACAAATCTCCAATTTCTGAGAAATTATCTTTTCTGGATAGATAACTGTCCCTAAAAAGGAGCCAATTTCTGAAAATTGAACTTTCTCAGTAGAAACATATAGACCTCACTGTTCCAAGGTGTTTAATAATAAGGGGTATGAGGTCTGTAAAGTAATTAAATCCTTATGATACATAATAATGTCATCTGTGTAATGGGCCAGCAGCAGAGAGGGAAATTGTTTCTTAATTGGCTTGAGGGCCATTTTTTACATACAGCTGACATATAGTGGGGCTGTTGGCCATGCCCTGAGGAAGAACTTTCCACTGATATCTTTTATCAGGTTCAAAATGATTAATAGTAGGTAGTGTAAATGCAAATCTTGGTCTATCTTGTGGACACAAAGGAATAGAGAAAAAACAATCTTTAATATCTATAATTATTATTTTCCACTGCTTAGGCAAGGCAGAGAGTAAAGGCAAGCCTCGTTGCACAGAGCCAAATAGTCGCATCTGTGCATTGATGGCTCTTAAATCATGTAAAAGCCTCCACTTTCCGGATTTCTTTTTAATGACAAATATGGGTGTATTCCAGGGAGAGGTGGAAGGTTCTAAATGACCGAGCTGTACTTGTTCTTTAATTAGTTTTGTAGCAGCTTCTAATTTTTCAGAGGATAGGGACCACTGAGGAACCCACACGGCCTCTTCTGTGAGCCAGGGTATGGGCATAGAACCCTCAGTGGCAACTAGGGAAAACCCAGGCCTTGTCTTCCTGTGTTTGATTCTTGTGAGACAGGATCTAACCTTCCTTGTTCGTTCCTGCCAAGACCTTTCCCTTCTTTAAATCCCATTCTCTTTATAATGTTTATAGCTTGTGGGGAGTATTCACTAGTCATAACTAGCCCTAGGCCTTGTAAAATATCTCTTCCCCAGAGATTGACAGGGAGAGGAAGCACATAAGGTATAAAACTTCCTGTTTGACCTTCTGGTGCCTGCCAAGTCAACGAGTGAGAACTGACTGCGGGACTGGCCTTGTATCCCAATCCTTGTAGAAAGTGGGACGATCTTTTTACAAGCCATGCCTTAGGCCACCAATTAGAAGAAATAATACTTTTATCCGCTCCTAAGTCCAGAATTCCAGTAAAGTTCTTCCCCTCTATTGCTAACTGTGAGGTGGGTCTAGTTTTAAAGTCAACCACCAGATGAGCAAAGTCAGTTCCTGAGGAACCAAGCCCTTGAGCACCTCTAAGCTTCTCAGTGGATGGAAAACAATCATGTAAGATTGGAAGGACAACCAATTGAGCAATCCTGTCCCCAGGGGAGATGGAGAATACACCTTGTGGGCTAGAACAGAGAACTTGAAGTTCTCCAGTATAATCCTGATCTATTACACCGGGGTGTACCATGAGTCCTTTTAAGGTAAGAGAGGAGCGGCCTAAAATAAGGCCGACACTTCCCTCTGGCAGGGGGCCTCTATAATCAACCGGGATTGGCTGCACCCCCATGTGTGGCATTAGTAGGACTCGGGAGGTGGAACGGAGGTCCACTCCTGCGGAACCCCTTGTGGCTCTGCAGCAAAAAGGGTCCCCTGAGTGTTCAGGAGTGTACCATATCTTTAGGAGCCCTGGGATCTTGGGCCCGTATATCCGTTTTTTGAAAAATTTTCTTCCTTAATGGCTGAGGGATTTGGAGGGAGGATCTGACCTCTTATATCTCTAACAGAGCGGCAATCCTGAGCCAGATGATAGCCCTTTCCACACCTAGTGCACAGCTTTGATGGTATATGATTATTTGGGCACTCTTTCTTCATATGTCCCGCCTTCCCACAGGCAAAGCATCGGGCCATATGTTTTGAAGGGAATTTTCCACAATTCTGACCCTTAAGGAGGACTGCAGCCATTTCTAAGTTAGTCGCTGCAAGTCCGGCATTAGTCAGGGGACCTCCCAAGCCATGGCAGACTCTTAACCAGTCTTGTAGCTCTTTGGCTCTCCGAGGAGCAATGGCTGCACGGCATTCAGCTGTGGCATTTTCAAAGATCATTTGTTCAATTAATGGCATTGCTTGCTCTGGTTCCCCAAAGATTCTGTCAGCTGCCTCAGTCATGCGGGCCACAAAGTTAGAAAAAGACTCATTAGATGTCTGAATTATCTTGGACAAATAAAGGTTACTGCCTTCCTTCCTAGGGAGAGACTTCCATGCCTTTATTGCAGCTGATGCTATCTGTGCATAGACCTGCCCGGAATGAGTGGTCTGGTCATTCGTGTGTGCGCCAAGTCCAGCCAGCATGTCAAAAGTCCATATTTGTTGTCCCTCAGTATTTGCATTAATCCTGGCTTGTGCTTGCAGTGCCTCGTGCCACAAGGCCTTCCACTCTAGGTATTGGCCCATATTGTTAAGTACCGCCTTCACTGTGTCCTGCCAGTCTCCTGGCGTCATAGTAGCTGTACTTAATCTCTCCACTTGGGATATAGTAAAATTAGCCTCAATTTCATATGTACGTACTGCCTCAGCTAATTCTTTGATCTGCCTATACTCTACAGGGGCATGAACACGGACGCCTTCTGCCGCTTCAAAGACTGGGAATGCAAGCTGTAGCTGCCTGCAATCTCCTGGGCTGAGAAAAGAATAAGAGGCACTGCCCATGGCATAAGCCGGAGGCAAGGACGGGGCCAAGGGATTCAAGGTCTTTCTTATTCTTATCCTAGAACGGCTACCCTTTGTATAGGGGGCTGCTTCCTGCCCCAGGCTCTCTTCCTCTCCTTGTGTTAGGTCTTCCTCGGAGCTGCTAAGGTTTATGGAAGCAGGCTCCTTAATGGGGTACAGGGGGTCCCCCCGAACTCCATTCTCTCTTCACCAGCCAGTAAAGGGTCCTTAACCTTAATAGGCCCTGCAGTGGCCCCTGTTCCTCTTGAGTACTCTTTCCTATGGCCAGGCTCCTTGGCCTGCCTCTGTTGTCCAGGATTTCTTGCCTGCTTCTCCTTTCCAAGATCTTTGGCCTGATGCCCGTTAACATGCTCTGGTTCTGATAGCCTGGAGCAGACCTCTCTTGAAACCTCTTGACTTGCCCTACTAGCTGTGCTTCGGGCTGGATCCTCACAACACAAATAAGCTAAAAGCGAAAACAACACGAGCAAGAGGCCAACTACTGCAGTGGCGGCAATGGGTGAATATCCGCTCGCAATGAAGGCTTCCACCCCAAGCATACCCCCCAGAGACGTACCTCAATCCTGTAGTCTTTTAACCCACCCCAAAACTTGGGGGGGGGGTTTCTGTAATGCCTTGAAATTCCTGGGTTTCGGCACCAGATGTTCCGTGCCCCTCCGTGTCCCCTTCGCCTGTGGAAGAGAGACACGAGAGGCAGTGTTCGGGTAGTTACCACAGCGAGGCTTTATTCTTGTATAAGCAGAAGCGGAAAGACCCAAAGCCCAGGAAAGGCACTGCTATATATACCCTAGAGTGGCGTGTTCACTTCTGATTGGCTGTTCACTCATCACCCCACATTACGCCCCGGGATGGGCAATGACTTTGGCACGCTTTCTGCCTTTTGCACCTGCGCAGTCAGTTGTTTACTAGTGGGAGGACAGGATGCCCACGCCATCTTGTAATGGCGAATGCTGACACGCTCACTGAGGCTCCCAACATATGTATATGTGTATATATATATATATATATATATATGTATATGTATATGTATATGTATATGTATATGTATATGTATATGTATATATATATATATATCAAAAAAGACAACAAATACCCCTAAAAATTCTAAAAGCTTAAGACCAGATAAAGATATTTTTGATAACTTCTAAAATGTGTTTTGATTCTTTCTGTTACTGAGAAAAACCTATGAAAATATACTAGTTTCGAACCAACTTATAAATAATCAAAAATAAAAACAGAAAATAATGGGATATAAATAAAATACAATAAAATAAAGCTCAGAGATTTAAATTTTTACCTTAAAAAGTACCTTAATTTTATGCAAAAAGTAATGGATCCTTGAGTAAGTAATACTATATTTTCACCTCATAAAATTGCAGTAGATCATTCCTTTAGAAAAGACATGAAAATCACAGCAATTCAGTAAACATAGTGTGACATATTAGCCTGCTGTTATTGAACTGGAAGGTTGAGGCTCAATTATATTTAGATGAAACTGAAATTCTGTGGAATCTAGAGAATATGAGTTACACTGTAGTGTGAGAAATTTCTTTGTAATCTAACCCCACTGACAAAATATGATATGCTTCACATTTATATTTAGATAAGCTCTGTTAGGAAATTTAATTTTTTATTTCATTTTTCCATTTTTTTCTGTCATAAAAGACAATATGAATGTCCATGTTAAACATTTAAGGCTCTGTTTAACTGCAATTTAAATTACCAAATTAATAGCAGATTTCACTGTCTTTTTTCATATCGCAGAGCTTAAAAGTTAATATAATTTTCTACTTTCTTGAGTAGAAAAAAAATGAAGTTAAAAAATCATTCCATCACCAAAATAACTGTTTAAGAATTGGGCATATGATATGGATAATAACATATGCAAACAGCAAGGATGTAAGTTCCAAGCCTCTAAAGGAAGTAAAAAAGACTTTAAATCCTACATCTGCCTTTGAAGCTTCTATGTAGTAATAATGTAAAAGAAAACCATTCTCTGAGGAAGTCCATGAAACATTCTGAGTTACTTTCAAATATTCTATGAAGGAATATTTAGAATCAAATAACCCTACATGGCCTCTCTAACAACTCAGGGTTTGTGCAGTGGGAGGATATTTTGAAAGTTAATAGTGAAGGGTGGTCTATTTACAAATGGCTATTAAAAGAGCAAAAATATTACCAGATTATTTTTTATGTTTTATAGGTCTTAACTGACATGTATAAATATAAAATTCAGCTCAGACTTATTATACATTTCAACATGAAGAAATAGACTGCTTCCATTTCACTAAGTGTTAAGTTCTGTTAAGGTTGTTTTCCTAATTTTAGTCTATTTTGGTAAGTTATATCTGCCAAAACATTGTTCATTTCATTTAGTTTTTCCACTTTTGTGCAGCACAGGTTTTTGAAGTAAGACATAATTATTTTTTGAATTTCCTCACTGTTTGTTGTATGCCCCCCATTTTCATTCCTGATATTAGTAGTTTTAATAGTGTCTCTCTTTCTTTTAATTTAGCTAAGAGTTTGTCAATGTTGTTTATTTTTTCTTGGTTGTGTTGATTATCTCTTTGTTTTTATGTTCATCCTTAAGTGAGATTATTTCTGTTGCTCTATTTGTCTTGGGTGTTTTTGCTTCTTTTTGTCCTAGAGCTTTTAGCTGTGCTATTTAGAAGGTAGTATGAAATGTCTGCAGTTTCTTTATAAAGACACTGATTGAAATGAAATTTCTTCTTAGCAATTCTGTCATTGTTTTCCATAAATTTGGGTATGTTTAGTATTTGTTTTTGCTGAATTCTGAAAAGTTTCATATTGTTTCTTTTTTTGTAGAGAGTTGTTCTGGTTATATGAATTTATAGGCTTTGTATTGTTTCTGTTGTTGTTGACGTCCAGATTTAATTCATAAAAATTGAAAAAAAATGCAAGATTTTTTTCAATCATCATTTATATTTTTGCTTTTTTTGTGATGAAAGTATGCTCAGTTTTGTAGAAGGATCCTTGATATGCTGAAAAGAATGGATCTCCTTTGTGTTTGGGTGAAATGTTATATATATATATATATATATATATATATATATATATATATATATATATCGATATCATTGGTTCACTTGAGGTATAACGTCAATTAGTTCTACAATTTCTATCATTAATTGCTGTTTAGATGACCTGCCTATTGGTGAGAGACAAATATTTAAGTCACCCACTGTTATTGTGTGGTTCAATGTGATACTTAAGCTGTATTAATATTTGTATTTTAACATAAGGGCACTTTTACTGGAGATATTTAGAAATAAAATGTCTGAATCTTGGCAGATTTTTCTTTGATAAATATAATATGTCCTTTCCTATCTCCTTTGAATATTTTAGATTGAAAGTCTATTTATTTTGTTATATATTAGAATAGCTAGTATATTTTCATTCTTGGTTCTGTTGGGTTTGAACATCTTTTTGAATTAATTATCTCTGAGTGAATCTCTATCTTTGATATTGAGGTTGTATTTTAAATAAAGAAAATTGATGGATCCTGATTTTGCATTCATTTTTTGCTACTAGAGTGGATCTTTTGATTAGTAATTGAGGGCATCGATGCTGAGAGATATTAATAAGCAAAGGTTTTTTATTCCTGTTATTTTGATATAGGTATTATTATTGTGTGGGTATGTATGTATTTGTATGGGGTTTCAGTTTGTGTTTTTGTATGTGCCTTCAACCTATTGGTTTTGATGCTATGAAAATATTTATGGTTGTTTTATTGCTGTAATAATCCTCACTACATTGACATTTTCCTCTACAATCTTTCGTAGGTCTGAATTTAAGGTTAGATATTGTTAAATTTGATTTTGTCATAAAATGTTGTGTTTTGTCTATATGTAGTGATTTAAGATTTCTTGGCTATAATAGTCTTTGGCTGTCACCCCTCTGTCTTGCTAGTAAGACATATCTTTGCTCAGCTGGGAGTCTTTTGGACTTTTCCTGTGTTTCTGCACTCCCCAATGATGAGTGTTCATTTAGACAGTATACCTGTTAAAGTGTTGGTTGACACAGGGGCAGTTGTCACAATAATAACTAAAATTTAATCATTGAGGATCCCCCCATTGGTGATTCAGGTCTGGTCCCTTCATTACAGGAGTTGGAGTCCAACAGGGCACAAAAATAACTATCTGACATGTCCATTGGCAGGATTTGGAAGACAATCATTGAGTGTTTACTACTCTTTGTGGCTGATGTTCCTTGCAACCTATGGGAAAGATACATTCTGGAAGACATGGTTTCTATTCTTATTATGGACAATCACACCTTTTTTGATATGTTATGTACATGACCTATTAGGTAGCACATGGTACAAAGTTGGGGATCATCCCCAATTCTAAAGGCTATGGCCCACATAGCCCCATTGGACATGGGTCTCTGATTCTATTGTATTGCCTTGGCTCTCTGAATCTCATAATAGACCAGTGACCCATTTTGGAACCTAAACTTTTTGGTCTCAAGAAACTTTTCATGAAATAATTAGCTTTGGGTCATTTGGAACCCTCAATCAGCAGACATAATGCCTCCACTTTTGTCATTAAAAAGAAGTCAGAGATACATAGATTTCTATAGGTTCTGAGAGCCATTAATAAACACATGGAATAACTGGAGACGACTCAAGTGGAACTGCCCCATCCTAGTGCTATATCATCCAAGTACTATGTGATCATACTAGATATTAAGAATTGCTTTTTTCAGATCTCTCTGGCTCCTAGTATAGATGCCATTTTGCCTTCACACTATGAAAGCCTAATATGAATTAACCAGCTAAAAGTTAAGAGTAGACAGTCCTGTCTCAGGCTATGAAAAATTGTCTGACCATTTGTCAGCTACATGTTGTTGAAGACATGCAGGGTGTCCCCGGGGAAGCCCATGTAGTCCATTAAATGAATGGTATTATGCTTGTGCAACATAGCATGCCCATTCTTGAAAGGGTGTCCTCTCAATTGTTACTTAATTTTAAAAATCTCAACTTGAAGATTACTTCCAAAAGATACAAAAGTTTCCCCATATGCCTTCAAGGGCTTTTTTTAAAATTTCTGACATGATTAAAACCCTGGCCTTCACCATCTTGGCAAAAGAGTTCTACTTCCTTATGAAACTACAACAATTGTGTGGAACTATTAACTTACTCAAACTTTTCCAGCCTATTTTGGACTAGGAGATGAGGCACCTCTATTCTCTCTTGGAGAGGCCTAGCAGCACTGCTGCCAGGTTAAGCATCTGAGGTTAGCAACTTACTACAGATGGATCTTCTTTCTGTATCTACTCTGGAAAGTAGGATCCAGGGAATCCCCTCCTGGATATAATTCTGTGGACTCTTGAGAGAATTCTATGCGTGTTATGGGAAAATGGGTCCCTCATTTGGCTACACCAAGCCCACTGACGGCTCTGATTTACTTAAGATTACCTCAAAGTTAGAGATTACCTTCCACCTTGCCCTTAAGGTAACAGGCTTAAAAATGAAAACTTATAACAGAAAACCAGACAAAATAATGCTACTATTCTCCTTACAAAATCCTCAATCATTATGGGCAGTTTCTATCAGCTTTTAAGAAAGTGTCTTGAGATTCACAGGTTAGTTTGATATTCACAAATATCTCATGGCTTTGTCTCAGCTGCCAAATACAGTTATACCCCATACCATATTTAGCTCTCAACCCAATCCCAAGGCAACTATAGACTTTTCTGATGCTAACAAAGCCAGATATGTGGTCTTTATCCAAAATCCAGAGAAAAATGATACAACTCACATTCTCCATAATCCTGGATCAATGCAACTAGATGAATTATTTGGACTCTTGAAAATTTTTGAGTGTTGCTAATAGGAGCCAGTTAATATTTTCTTAGATAGGCAATATGCAGTACAAGCTGTTAATACCCTGGCCTTCTCCTATATTAAAGAGCAAAATAGACTCTATATATGTCTGCATTTGATCTATCCAAAAGGCACTATAGAAGAGGGCACATTTCTGGTTCATCTCACGTATAAGATCACATTCTAATTGCCTGGAATACTAGCAAAAGAAAATGAGAGAATTGATTATTACCTAATTATGGCTGTAGACATGAATTGCTAGAACAAGCAAGAACACCAGCCATTTCACTTTTCTTCTCAGAATTTACATTAGATCATGTCTGAATTGCTTATGTCACAATGTAAATATCTTGCATGATCCTGTGTGAAATGCATACCTCTTGCTCAATTGCAAACCCTTGGCAGATCATAAGTTAATACTAGATAAATATTTGCAATATGTCCCCTCTAATTCTCTTCATTTGTGACTCCTTACTCTCCTAACAGGTGACCATCTCTTTAATGGGATATTGTAGGGAGCCACGGTTAGCGGTGATAGCATCCGCCATTACAAGATGGTGCTGGCATCCTGTGCTCTCACAAGTAAACAACTAACTGCGCAGGTGCAAGAGGCAAAAGCACGCCAAGCCACTGCCAATCCCAAGGCGTAACAAGGGGTGATGAGTGAACAGCCAATCAGAAGTGAACACACCACTCTAGGGTACATATAGCAGTGCCTCTTCCGGGTTCAGGGTCTTCCACTTCAACTGGTATGAGGATAAAGCCTCTCTGTGGTAACTACTCGAACACTGCCTCTCATGTCTCTTTTGCAGGCGAAGGGGACTCGGGGCGACATGGAATATCTGGTGCCGAAACCAGGGAAGGAACGAACCATCCGGCACAGTGGAGACCCCCGAGACTCGGGGCGGGTTAAAAGACCACAGGATCGAGGTACATCTCTGAGAGGTATGCTTGGGGTGGAAGCCTTGGTTGTGAGCAGATTTTCACCCATTGCCGCTGCTGCATTAGTTGGCCTCTTGCTTGCATTGCTTTCGTCTTTAGCTTATTTGTGTTGTGAGGATCCAGCTTGCAGCACAGCTATTAATGCAAGTCCAGAGGTTTCAAGAGAGGTCCACTCCAGGGTATCAGAAACAGAGCATGTTAGCCGGCATCAGACCAAGGAGCCTGGGGATCAGGCCAAGGAGCCTGGAGAAAAAGACAAGGCCAAGGAGCCTGGAAAGGAGAAGCAGGCAAAAAAGCCTGAGCAACAGAGACAGGCCAAGGAGCCTGGTCAAAGAAAAGAGTACTCAAAAGGAACAGGGGCCACTGCAGGGCCTGTTAAAGTTAAGGACCCTTCACCCACTGGTGAAGAGAGAGTGGAGGTCAAAAGGACCCTCCTATACCCCATTAAGTGTCTTGCCACCATAGACCTTAGCAGCTCCAAAGAAGAGGAGGAGGCAGCCGCCTATGCAAAAAATAACCATCCTGAGATAAGACTAAGAAAGACCTTGAGACCCTGGGCCCCGCCCTTGCCTCCGTCCTATGCCCCGGGCAGTGCCTCTAATTCATTTCTCAGCCCAGAAGATTGGAGACAGCTACAGATTGCATTTCCAGTCTTTGAAGCAGCAGAAGGAGCACGTGTTCATGCCCCAGTAGAGTATAGGCAGGTCAAAGAATTAGCTGAGGTAGTACACGCATATGGAATTGGGGCTAATTTTACTCTATCCCAAGTGGAGAGATTAATTACAACTGCTATGATGCCAGGAGCCTGGCAGGACACAGTGAAGGCAGTACTTACCAATATGGGCCAATATTTGGAATGGAAAGTGCTCTTGCATGGGCAGTTACAAGCACAAGCCAGAGCTAATGCACGCATTGAGGGACAACAGTTATGGACTTTTGACATGCTGGCAGGAGTTGGCGCACATGCCAATGACCAGACTGCTCACCCTTGGCAGGTATACACACAAATAGCGACAGCTGCTGTTAAGGTCCGGAAGTCTCTCCCCAGGCGAGAAGGCAGTAACCTTTATTTGTCCAAGATATTTCAGACATCTAATGAGTCCTTCTCTGACTTTGTGGCCCGCTTGACTGAGGCAGCTGGCAGAATCTTTGGAGAACCAGAGCAGGGGATGCCATTAATTGAACAAATGATCTTTGAAAATGCCACAGCTGAATGCCATGCAGCCATTGCTCCTTGGAGAGCCAAGGGATTACAAGACTGGTTAAGAATCTGTTGCAGCTTGGGAGGTCCCCTTACTAATGCAGGGCTTGCGGCAGCAAATTTAGAGATGGCTGCTGTCCTTCTCCAAGGTCAGGGATGCAATAGACCCCCGCCATGGCCGGGGAGGGGAGCTGTCTGTGTTTTTCCACAGGGTCAAGACAATCCAATTTGGGTCCCCATGTGGCTGGTGTAGATCGTGAAGAATGAAGCTAGATTACAAGATGACGGCTCTGATTCTCCTGATGCTGAT
The DNA here is from genome assembly GCF_011762505.2 of Arvicanthis niloticus. Lineage (NCBI taxonomy): Eukaryota > Metazoa > Chordata > Mammalia > Rodentia > Muridae > Arvicanthis > Arvicanthis niloticus. The sequence goes on from NC_047674.1 coordinate 48,762,741, forward strand.
GTTCAATTTGGGGATAAGTATACCACTAAGGGCCATAGTTAGATCTTGGCCTGTTCCCATGCCAGTACATTCAAATTCTGCAGTGCTGCAGTTGTTTACAGCTACTGAGTGTTACATGGATGCCCCGTGCTCTCGGCGCACCCACCAGAAGCCTGAGTTATATAATGCTACAAGTTTTCCATTAAACTTTACACTTTGTTTTGTGGCAGCAAGCAAGGGTAATAGACAAGTAAACTGCATACACCTTGTATGATTCTTAAGAAAGCTACTCTTGCTAATTGGGTGGATCCTGTGACTTACAGTAAGGTAGAGACAAGAGTGCTAGGGGCTGTCTTGAATCAGATTAGTCAGGACAGATGGAAGAATCGGGAAATGTCGGTTCGAATTAATCAGCACCTATAAATATTACCACCACCATGATTAGAAGTAATGTTACTATAATTAAGAGGTCTAATTGGCATACCAATAATGCCACTTTGCAACAGATGATACTGTGGTGCTATCCAGATTTGTCCTTTCCAGTGGTGTTTTCACCTTGCCAGTCTAAGATTAAACCTAAAAAACAAATTGCCAGAAGATTTAATTTATCCTCTCCTCTCGATTTGGTTATAATGAATAATATAGGTAAGAGCACTGGCATAGAAAATATTTGGCCCTTTTATCATTGGGTGTTGAGTAATGAGGCTGGAGCTAGTGCCAGTGTATCTGCCTTTGCCTTGTTGAATGGTATATTTCATGAGGTACAAAATGTTTCAGCTACATGATCTAATATCTGTAGCCATTTGAATAACATTAAAATTAATAGGTGTTTAGGAATGCATCTGCACAACCGGTGTCAGTGTGTGTGGATCCCCATTTTTCTTTATGTTATCCAACTTTCAAAATAATTCTGATATCTTGGATTGTAAGAATGTTACATGCCTTTTGGCACAATGCTGGAATGGATCACTGGACCTGGCCTTGGTTGTGCACATGCCTACCTTTGTGCCCATCCCAGTAGAGGCTGATCCTGAAACTTTCCCTATTACATCATTAATAAGACATAAAAGAGACTTTGGCATTACTGCAGCCATTATTACTGCTATTACCATCTCTGCAGCTACAGCTGTGACAGTAGGCATGGCCATGACTAATCAAGTTACAACAGCTACTGTTGTTAATCAAATTTCAGAAAGGACTTCTGAGGCTTTGACCACTCTACAGAAAGTGGATGCACACTTGGCATTGGGCATTCTGTTGGTCAATCAGAGAGTTAATTTGCTCCAAGCCCATGTGGAGCAGCTCACGGATGTGGTTCAAATGAGCTGCATGTCAGCAACCCCACATCTATGTATTACACCTCTGAGATTTATGAATGATACATTTATTCAAAGCCATAATCTTTCTGCTTATTTACAAGGGAATTGGACTAGGGAGCTGGACCAGATGCAGCAGCGATTGCAGATCCGGATCTTGAGCCTTGATGGAACACAAGTGGACCCTGTTAACCCTGGCGATTTTACTTCTTGAATTTCTTCTGCCTTTTCTTTCTTTCTTAAAGGGTGGGGATAGGCCTGTTTGGTGCAGCCCTATGTTGTAGATTAGTGTTCATGTTATGGTTTGTCTGTAAGCTCAGAGCCCAACAAAAACGTGACAAGGTCGCTATCGCCCAAGCACTTGCAGCCTTGGAGCAAGGATCTCCCCCTGAAATTTGGCTATCTATGCTAAGAAAGTAACTGATGACTGAGACCCTTAGTCGATGCACCCCAAGGGTTCAGCCCATTGCACTGGGTCGATGAGAGGTCTAAGTCTAGCCAGCCCTTGCCTGAATAACTGTGGTACCTAAATATTTAGAGGTGTTTGCGAGTGGGTATTCGACAGGGAATATTCCATGAGTGTGGATAGATTTCCCGAAAGTATGCCTGATTGCACAAAGGTTTAATGCCAAGAAACCTCCTCTCCTGGTGGCGCCCCAGGGCGGAGGCTCCCTTTCCCCATCAAAAGACATCGAGATGGGTATGGGAAGTATTACTCATTGCACGACGCCAAGAGAAGAAACCCATTACAATATCTCATTTTGCACAGGGGATCAGGCCTCTGCTTTCCTTCACTGACTTGGTGCCACGCCTGATAGGCAAAAGGCTGTTCCATCTTAATAATATAGATAGGGGGAGATGTAGGGAGCTGCAGTTAGCGGTGATAGCATCCGCCATTACAAGATGGCGCTGGCATCCTGTGCTCTCACAAGTAAACAACTAACTGTGCAGGTGCAAGAGGCGAAAGCGCGCCAAGCCACTGCCAATCCTGAGGCGTAACAAGGGGTGATGAGTGAACAGCCAATCAGAAGTGAACATGTCACTCTAGGGTACATATAGCAGTGCCTCTTCTGGGTTCGGGGTCTTCCACTTCAACTGGTACGAGGATAAAGCCTCTCTGTGGTAACTACCCGAACATTGCCTCTCGTGTCTCTTTTGTGGGCGAAGGGGACTTGGGGCAGCGTGGAATAGGATATATTTCCATATAGACAAGTTGGCAAAAATATGAACTGGGGCAACCCCTGTGTATGTAAATATTGGCAGCCAATTGGCTGAAAAGCCTCCTTAGTCAGTGTCCAATCTCCCTTTTTCTTTCTAATCACCAATACCTCTATTGTCAGAGACACTCATAACAGATTTAATGAAAAGTATCTCCTGACAACCTGCTGGATTGGGTATTCAATAAATGGTATTCTGATGAGGGAAGCAGCGTTCATTTGATAGCTAAGGTAAATACCACTCACTTTCAGGCAGTCACTTTGATGGCCCAGACTCTTACAACCACTATACTAGAGAAAGAGGAATTTTGGTGTTACTCCCACAATAATTGCAAACATCATTGCAGGCATTTCTAGGACAACAGTTGCTGTTACCTTGACCCAGGTAGCTACTATGATGGAGACTTGTCAAGGTTGTAGTATCTATGACAACTGAGGTGCTACTGGCAAAGGAGTTACTAAATCAACATCTTTATCAAGCCATTCACACTTTACAAAAACAGATTTACTTCTTTGCAGAAGTGTTGGCCCTTGTTAGGGACATGTCTCAATTGACACGTGACTCCAGGTTTCACTCAGTCGATCTACCCCCTTACCTGGTACCCTCTACCACTGAAGCCAGACAGCAGTTGACTCAATATCTTGAAGGTACCTAGTCAGATGAAATTCCTTATCTCTCTAGTGTTCTTATGGAAAAACATGGCCAAACTCAATGTGATCATGTATGCTATATGTCATCTTCACCTCATGTGACATCACTCCAGTGTAATATCTCTTGGAGAGATGGTAGTCAGAAAAATCCTAGAAAACAGAGCAACCTAGCACAGGTATAATCTAGTATAATGTTAATCCTTTAAGGTGGGGTCAACAATGTCAAGGCAATGGCACCCCAGCACCCACTAGTCTATCAAAATCTCAAAACAAAGGTGTGAAAATATATGAGAAACAGAGGTGGCCACCTCTACATAAATGCTACATAAATTCATTGAAGCCAGCAAGGAATCTCCTGCCAGAGAATCTAATTGAGGACTGCCTAAGAGATCAAGAATTGCTGACACAGATAATGCCAGCCAATTTGAAACTACTGTTTAGAAAGATGCTTTTTTGGAACCAAAGAACCATGGGTGGAGTGTATTAAAGGACCTCGAAACAGTGTTCAGATGAGCCTCTGCAGAGTTTCTCACAGGATCTCTGAGTCTGTGTTGTTGATTGCATGCCATCTCACCTCCAACCCCCAATGGCTGGTATGGTTGGGCAACAATTAGTCTAGGGCACAAACAGCAAAGGACACAGGTATTCAAGGTTAGTTGATACTTTTGGTCTTGGAGTTGCCATTCTCTTCAGTTCCATCAATCCTTAACCCTAACTCTTCCACAGGGGCACCTGACCTCAGCACAACACTTAGCTGTGAGTATCTGCATTTCTCTTACTCAGCTTTTGGTAGAGCCTTTCAGAGGTCAAACATGCTAGGCTTCTTCTGCAAGTATAGCATAATATCTGTGTGAATTATTGGATATTTATATGCATTTTTTCTGATTACAATAGTCAGTGGTTTATAGAAGCTGTCATAGCTTGTAGGAATATTGATGTTTTAATCCTCATTGAAACTTGCATAGTATTTTTTAATACTATGGAAGCTAGACTGAAGGTAAGAGTCTTTCAAGTTGCAAATCAAATTGTCTGAATCATGTATCCAAAGTGTGAGTTGACATCAATTATACTATGTCAAATTCAACCTCAAAAAGATAAAAGAGCAACACAAGTACAATCTGTATTTTCTAGGGAGTCACCTACACTAGTTTGATGGACCTTACATTTAGAAGTTTTTCGATGCTTTATTCTTGGGTATTTCTTAGTCTGTGGTTCTTTGGTAACATTGTTACGCAAAGTTACATAACTTCACTCAACACACATGTACATGCACACACATGCACACACATGCACATTCACACACACACACACACACACACACTAATAGCACCAATATCAAAATAACAGGAATTAATAACCATTGTTCATTAATATCTCTCAATATCAATCAACTCAATTCCTCAATACAATTACACAGGATAGCACTATGATGCTAAAATAGGATCCGTCATTCTACTGCATAGAAGAAACACACCTTAGCATTAAAGATAGATATCTGGTCCACTTGTGCTAAAAATATGTTTATCAAACAAACAAACAAACAAACAATGAAATAAAAACCATGTAGTTTTATAACAGCAGAACCATGTTACAAACAATGCCTATCTAAGATATTTATTACAGTATCCTGGGCAACCATCATTTTACACCTATATGTGAACTGTGTATATAGATATAGAGAACTTGTTGCACATTGATCTATAAATTGCCTCACCCTTTTGAAGCAACTAAAATGAGTTGACCTGACACTACATAAAAGTGACTAGAGTTACGATGTTCTGTGGATGTGAGAAAATTAAGATGAAGAATAGTTGGATACTTAGTATATGCTGCATGAATTTATAAATATGTTACACATAACTCTATCTGTGCAAGAATTGCGATTCATTTAATTAAAAATAGATTTAGTACTATGAGATAGTCTGATTATGACTGTTCTTTCTACTACTCCCAGTTCTTCTCGGCTCCCTTTCCATTAATATCCAAATCGTTTCTCTCTGTAGATATAAAAAACCACACATACACAAATACACACAAACACACACACACCAAAACAATAAACAAAACACACACACACACACACACACATACACACAAAACCAGTCATTTAGGATTATGCTCTAAGATCAAGAATTGACAAATGGGAGCTCATCAAATTGCAAAGATTCTGTAAGGCAAAGGACACTGTCAATAAGATAAAACGGCAACCAACAGATCAGGAAAAGATCATTACAAATCCTAAATCCAATAGAGGGCTAATATCAAATATATACAAAGAACTCAAGAAATTAGACGCCAGACAACAAAATAACCTATTTTTAAAAGGACCCATGACTCCAGCTGTATATAGGATGGCCTTGTTGGGCATAAATGGGAGAGGAGATCTTTGGTTCCATGAAGGCTAAACACTGAGTAAGGGAGAATCTGAGGGTGGGAGATGGGAGTGGGGGGTAGGTGGGAGTACACCTTCATAGAAGCAGAAGAAGGGGGGATGGAATAAGGGGTTCATGGGTGATGAGGGGATTGGGGTAAGGGGATAATATTTAAAATATAAATATAATATCCAATAAAAAAGAAAAAAGTTGTTAGAATGAACATATTTAATAAAATGTCAGCCCTCTAAAAAATTATCTTGATACTAAAATTTGTTTTGAGAATTGTATATTAGTATGAGCTTCTTACTGATATAAAAGTGATTTGAATATTGATACCCTCATGAGCATTGTGCCTGTATAACACATTTAGGAATACAAGGCTTAGACCCAGTCCTTCTTTAACTTTTTTAACTGATTTGACAAGGTTAGCCTGTGAGTTAAAGGACTATAGCAAATTCATGGCTTTGAGTTTATTGTTAGGGTGTTTTCTATATTTTATTTAGAAATAGTTGAAAGGAGTTAACAGACAACAGTCCAGATCACCTTACATGAGTAGTTGGTTTTCAAAATATCAGAAGTCCACAGAATTGACATTACAAACATTTCTGTATTAATATTCATTTTGATTAGAGACCTGTCTGCTCCTGACAGCTTCCTGTCTTGGATTCTAAGAAGAAATTGAGCATCTTTGGAGTTATTCCGATTGTGGTGAGACAGCCACTAGGCAAGAAATGCCTCTTTCCTTCTACAGACAAATTATTGTCCAGAAAAAAAAAAAAAAAAAAAAAAAAACACTTGCGGAATAGTGGACTGATTATATCTGCCTAGACAGAGTAATCAGTCCTTAATAATTCTGCATCACTAAGGTCTGTCAGATGATCCTGGGCCAGAAGGCTGAAGATCAGATGCTCCAACGTTTTGTGGTATAGGGACTGTCCAGGTGTTTAGAGGTATCTATAAATTAGCTATGTTTTAGAAGCTATGCTTTGTGCTTCCCATAATTTCAGTTCACTCAGTCATTCTGGATTTCTGATGGGGTTGAAAACTTATAGTCTCATAGCCAATCCTGGCTATTTACTTTGAGAGAAAAGATTTGAGTGGATGGTTTTCAGCTGACATTCATTCTAAAGCCAAGAAAAAAGCCAGGTTCAGAACTAAGTGTGTTAGTTAGGAGAGATGACAGAGGTTCTGGTTAGTCAACAAAATGATGGACTGTGTATTAGGACTATCTTGTACCTCACTGATACAAATTGGTATAATTATGCTCTAATTGTATTTTGAGAGAAAAAATTTTATTTTAACAGGAAGGGTGGTATGTAGAAGGAGCTAAGGTGGGAGGAGTACAGAGAGAAAGAGAAGGAGTAAGGAGAGGAGGAGAAGTAGGAGAGGAGAAGCTAGGTGGTGAGACAGAGAAAAAGAGAGAAAGAGAGGGGAGGGACATGGAGGAAGATGTTCATATGTCTCCACCAGTCAAAGATAGTTGATATATCTAGGTTGATAATTGGGTTACACTTCTGATTAAGCATTACCAAACTTATAAAGCCTTTGATTAACATTTTTAAAAAACATTCTATAAAAGCAAAAAGAAAAAGAGGGCATGGAATAGGGGTTTTCTAGGGAGGGGAAATGGGGAAAGGGGATGTCATATGAATTTTAAATAAAATATCCAATAAAAATAAATTAAAAAAACAAAAACTGCTAAAAAAATTAAGAAGTATGTCACCCACCCCTAAAATTGCCTGTTTTGTATACTTGAATAAAACATATGAGTTAAAAATTAGCCTTTTAATGGTAAAGGTAAATATATAAGTAAAACGTATTCATCATAATTTACAAATGTATACTATAGTTTAATTTAAAATGAGAAAATAATTCATATAGTAAATATTATTATCACTTATTGCCATAAGAACTAGTAAAAGGGCCAGGTGGTGGTGGCACAGGCCTTGAATCCCAGCACTTGGGGGGCAGAGACAGGCGGATTTCTGAGTTCGAGGCCAGCCTGGTCTACAGAGTGAGTTCCAGGACAGCCAGGACTACACAGAGAAATCCTGTCTCAAAAAACAAACAACAAACAAACAAACAAACAAAGAACTAGTAAAAGTGACAGCATATTAAAACTCATGTGTAATTGCAATGTGCATGGTATAACTTTCAATAATGAAGATATATATTATATATGTGAATGAAGTTTTTTTTAACTATTACTGTATGAAAACTACAACAAATGTACTGCAATACAGCTAATGATGATTCTGGAAACGCTGAAATGAATATAGGACTTCACTCCCTGAGATTTAAATAGTATGTTTATCATACTTTCACTAGTGCCTCTGAGAATTCTAGCTTTTTCTGTCAGAAGAAGTGATGGATTTCCATAGTTCTTTGTTTATATTTCTAATCCTGATTAGTGTTATTTATTTAACCAATTGAGCAAAGCAGGATTTTGCAAGAAATTCTAATCAATATTTTAATATTTATAATAATGATTAAGTTATTTCAGCAGATTAACTATTACTTTAGAAAACCTTAGTTACTAAAGCTCTGCAGCTAATTTATGATTGCTGTCTGCACTTCTGAGAGTCTGGAGTTTAATCCTGAACAACCACATTAAGGTCCAGAATCATCTACAGTAGAAACCATGCCCTCTTCTGACATGGTGCAAATCTCTACATGCAAATAGAGTAATCATTTACATAAAATAAATGCTTCTTAAAAAAAAAAAACTCCTCTGAGGATACCAGCATCAATTTCTAACTTTCATAGTGTTGTCAATGTTTTATTATTATTATTATTATTATTATTATTATTATTATTATTATTATTATATACAAGCAGGATTTTTCCTCTTATTTATTCAGAATTATTCAGATGCTGAGTATAATTGTATAATTGGAAAGAAGAAATTTAGGTTAGGTTCTTGGTGTATTATGCTGGTTCAGAATAAAACTATAAAGAACTCAATGAAGCTTTCAAATGAAGAAAAAGCTTGTCAAAGAGGACAACCTTTACATGGTTAAAATAATAATCATCAATATCTTTCTCCTCCTAATCCTTTTCTTTCTCATCTTCATTATCATCATGATTTTCTTCTCTTACTTGTCTTTCTCTTTCTCTTATTCTTCCTCCTCGTTCTTCTTGAATTTTATCTCTGGGTAAGACCAGCCCAATTGCCATTACTTTAGTTGTACAGTAATCAGATGCTGCTGGTAGACATTAAATTAACTGTGTAAGCTTAAGAAAGAAATTACATCATAGTAGATTTCTATCAGAATTGGTCACACATTCAAACATTGTAGCCTTGGAGGAGGTCATTGGGAATTCTCACTTAGACATTTATAGTATCTACAATTCTTTGTTAAAGGCATGCTTGCCATTGGCTTTGTCTTCACCATATGGGTTTCTTTCTGAACATTTGTAAAAACCTAAAATGTAGTTGCTTTCTGTTTAACCAACAAAAATGTTCATAGTGTAAAGTATAAGATATATCAATAAACATTTGATCAGGTTACAAAGGGATAACAGATTAAAAAATATGCATGCTGAATCCTAGACTTCATATCAATTCTAATTATAACATAGCAATTACATTAAGACAGACCCAGTGTACATACATCCCTCATTCACAACTCAAATAAGACCACTTACCATGATGTTAGCCAATTTCTGGCATTTTCCAATATATACATTTCAAATAATCAGGCTATCAGGCTTCATTTTTGGAATCTGGTAACTTCTTTCATAATTTAAAATTTTAAGTGCTCAATAGCTTTGTATTTTTGGTAGTTCCCATGGTCACGCTTGATAAAAAAGCATGACCGTAATCACTTGTCTCCAGGACTATAGTGAGTGTTCTAATCCACTGAGGCTGTAACTTACCTAACACTCTTAATATTATTGTAGACTTCCATTTAATAAAGGGTTTGCATATTTCTTATATAATTGTACATTTTCAACTTGTTTATCTTTCTGTGAGTAAAGAGGTAGTAGCTGTATTATCGGAAATGGCATCACCAGAAAGAACTTATGCCTGCAAAGAGAACAAAACATACAAATGCCTAGAGCTAAGTCATTAGTGTCTGAGACTAAAGGGAGAAAAAGTCAGTGATATCAGTTAGGGACAAACAGTGGTAACTGACTTATTTATCAACAATGTAGCAAGGGAAGAGAACATAGAATCACAGAGCAGCCCACATATATCATGTAGGCAACATATAAACTGAAGACTTTGGTAAATACTGTTGCAGCACAGAAGTAGCAGATACCAAATTCCTAGCTTCTTACTGCTCAATGCTGTAACTGTTCTGTAAAAGAGATTTGGAAAATGTATATCCTTTCTCTATTTGAGAAGTGAGATTTACTTTCAATGTATAGTTTACAGGAATTCTATAGACAAAGTCAATTTAAATGGAGAGAAATTCATAGCAAATGGAGAGAGAATGCATTAATATCAGGAAGAATGTAAAGTCATCTACACTTTCCATAGTACTTGAAATATTAAGTAGAACAATAGGACAGCTGAAGATGATCAAAAGATGACAATTTGATAGGAAGAAGACAAATCTTATCTATAGACAATATGATAATACACATAAATGACCCTTAAGTTCCCACTGTGAAACGCCCACAATTCATAAACACTTTAAGAAAATTACTTATATCAAAAATTAGCACAAATATAAGTAGTTTTCTATCTAAAGATGAAAATGTAAATGGGAAAGTAAATTAGAGCAAAACACAATTCACAATAAGCTCAAATAAAAATGTATCTTGAAGTATCTCTAAACAAGCAAGTAGAAGACTTACATGATGAAAATATGTTAAGAAAGAAAGAAATTTAAGAATATATTAAAAGATAGAAAGATTTCATATGCTCATGGGAAAATATAATTAATATATTCAAGATACCCATTAAAATTCCAACACAATATCTTGTAGATACTGATAAGAAAATTTTAATTGGTTCTTCCAGTCTGGGCCAGAGCACTGAGCAGATGTTGGGTGGCAGCTCTGCCCCAAATCTCCAAGAACCCAGAGGAAGCAGGGATCCCAGGTGCTCTATCTCAGGCAGTATCTTAGGTAAGCAGACAGCAAGGCCTGCCCCAAAAAGGGAGTAACTTGGACCCACAAGGACCCAGGAAGTCAATCCCAGCCTAGAACACTGGTTTCTTTCTGTCTGGGCCAGAGCACTGAGCAGAACTTGGGTGGCAGCTCTGCCCCAAATCCCCAAGAACCCAGAGGAAACAGGGATCCCAGGTGCTCTATCTCAGGCAGTATCTTAGGTAAGCAGACAATAAGGCCTGCCCCAAACAAGGAGTAACTGGGACAGACAAGGACCCAGGAAGTCAATCCCCAGCATGGAGCACTGGTTCCTTCCTGTCTGATCTTGGGTGGCAACTCTGCCCCCAAACTCTAAGTACCCAGAGGAAGCAGGGATCCCAGGTGCTCTAACTCGGGCAGTATCCTGTCTGAGCTTGAGCACTGAGCAGATTTTGGGCCCCAGCGCTTACCCTAGTAGTTACACCCATGCCACAAAGTTCTGATACAACCAAGAAAATAGGAAAGACAGGCTCTATTCAGGGACAGGGCAGGTAGCACTAAGGAGATACAGATGGCAAAAGGCAAATACAAGAACATAAGCATCGGTAACTCAGGGTACTTGGAATCATTAGAACCTAGTTCTCCCACACAAGAAAGTCCTGAATTTCCCATATCACTAGGAAAACAAGATTCAGATTTAAAATCACTTCTAATGATGATGATAGAGAACTTCAAGAAGGACATAAATAACACTCTCAAAGAATTTGAGGAGAACACAGGTAAACAGGTAGAAGCACTTAAAGTGAAAACACAAAAAACCCTTAAAGAATTATAAGAGAACACAACCAAACAGGTGAAGGAATTGAACAAAACTGCCGAGGACTTAAAAATGGAAGTAGAAACAATCAAGAAATCACAAAGGGGACTACCCTGGAGATAGAAAACCTAGGAAAGAAATAAGGTGTCATAGACACAAGTATCACCAACAAAATACAAGAGATAGAAGAGAGAATCTCGGGTGCAGAAGATATCATAGAAAATATTGACACAACTGTCAAAGAGAATGCAAAATGCAAAAAGTTCTTAACACAAAACATCCAGGAAATTCAGGAAACAATGAGAACAAGCCTAAGGATAATAGGTATAGATGAGAGTTAAGATTCCCAACTTAAAGGGCTAATGAATATCTTCAACAAAATTATAGAAGAAAACTTCCCTAATCTAAAGAACAAGTTGCCCATAAACATATAAGAAGCCTATAGAATGCCAAATAGACTAGACCAGAAAAGAAATACCTCCCATCACATAATAATCAAAACACCAAGTGCACAAAACAAAGAAAGAATATTAAATGCAGTAAGGGAGAAAGGTCAAGTCACATATAAAGGTAGACCTATCAGAATTACACCAGACTTCTCACCAGATACTATAAAAGCTAGAAGATGCTGGACAGATGTTATACAGACCCTAAGAGAACACAAATGACAGCCTAGGCTACTATACCCAGCAAAACTTTCAATTACCATAGAGGGAGAAAACAAGATATTCTACAAGAAAACCAAATTTATACAATATCTTTCCACAAACCCAGCATTACAAAGGATAATAGCAGGAAAGCTCCAATACAAGGAGGGAAATTACAACCTAGAAAGAGCAAGAAAGTAACCCTCTTCCAACAAATCCAAAAGAAGATAGCCATACAAAGATAACTTCACCTCTGATAACAAAAATAACAGGAGACAACAATCATTGTTCCTTAATATCTCTTAACATCAATGGACTCAATTCCCAAATTAAAAGACATAGACTAACAGACTGGATACATGAACGGGACCCAGCATTTTGCTGCATACAGGAAACCCACCTCAGTACAAAGACAGAATCTACCTTACAGTAAAAGCCTAGAAAACAATTTTTCAAGCAAATGGTCCTAAGAAACAAGCTGGAGTAGCCATTCTAAAATCTCCAGCCCTAGGACACAAAAGGAGGGACTCATGGCTCTACCTGTATAGGTAGTTGAGGGTGGCTTTGCCAGGCATCAGTGGAAGTGGACAGCCTTGGTACCTGAAAGTTTGGATTCCCTAGTGTTGGGGAATTTCAAGAGGTGGGAGGTGGGAATGAGTGGATGGTGGGAGCATACTCTCATATTAATTGGAGGAGGAAAGATGGGGTAAGGGGTTAGGCATCAGTGGAAATAGAGGGCCTTGGTGCCTGAAAGTGTGGATTCCCAAGTGTTGGGGAATCTCAAGAGCAGGGAGGCAGGAATGAGAGGATGGTGGGAGCACACCCTCATAGTAATTTGAGGGGGGGTAAGGGGTTAAGCATCAGTGGAAGTGGAGGGCCTTGGTGCCTGAAAGTTTGGATTCCCTAGTATTGAGGAATTTAAAAGCAGAGAGGTGAAAATGGGAGGATGGTGGGAGCACACCTTCATAGAAATGCCCAGAATTATATGGATCAGACATGATAGAGGCAGGCAGACAGAAGATTATATTCCAGAATTCAACAAAAAATTATCTTGATACTAAAATTAATTTTGAGAATTGTATATTGCAGAATACATAGCCTTGGTGTATCTACTCATCAGGCAAACTGAGCACACCTGCTCAAACCTCTGATGTCCTGGAATTCCAGCCGGATGCAGTGAAGACAGTGTCAGAGGCTTATCAATTTATTCTTCCCCGAAACCCTCTTCTAATATCTCAACACCCATAATCAGCTTGAAGAAGTTAATGAAGAGTTGGTGTCCCTATTCCCTGGGCTTGGAGATTAAGGTGGTTAATATTGGGCTGTCTTTCTAGGGAAAAGTAATGGTTTTGGTGGAACAGAATTAGCTAGGATTTATTGCATAGCCATAACTTACTAGTAGAAATATGTATAATTGTTATTAAGATGAAGTTATAATTTCTTAAATGGTACAAAAGTTACTTTGATTTCAAATTTAAGATTTTTTATTCGTACGAGCTTCTTATTAATTTAAAAGTGAGATGAATATTGTTACTATCATAGGCATTGCACCTGTATAACACATTTAGGAATACAAAGCTTAGACCCAGTCCTTCTTTAATTTTTTTAAAACTTATTTGAGATGGTTAGACTGTGAGTTAAGGGCCTGTAGCAAATTCGTGGCTTTAGTTTGTTGTTAGAGAATTTTCTGTATTTTCTTTAGAAATAGCTGAGAGGCTGGGCAGTGGTGGCACATGCCTTTAATCCTAGCACTTGGGAGGCAGAGGCAGGAGGATTTCTGAGTTCGAGGCCAGCCTGGTCTACAGAGTGAGTTCCAGGAGAGCGAGGGCTACTCAGAGAAACCCTGTCTCGATAAAAAAAAAAAAAAAAAAAAAATGCTGAGAGGAGTTAACAGACAACAGCCCAGATTATCTTACATGGATAGTTGGTTTTCAAAACATCAGAAATCCACAGAATTGATGTTACAAACATTTCTGTATTAAAGTTCATTTTGATTAGAGACCTGTCTGCTCCTGACAGCTTCCTGTCTTGGATTCTAAGAAGAAATTGAGCATCTTTGGAGTTATTCCAATTGTAGTGAGACAGCCACTAGGCAAGAATTGCCTCTTTTAATCTACAAAGTACTGTCCAAAAAGGACACACTTGCAGAATAGTTGACTGATTTTATCTGCCAAGACAGAGTAATCAGCCCTTAATAATTCTGCATCACTAGGTCTGTCATATGATCCTGGGCCAGAAGGCTGAAGATCGGATGCTCCAACATTCTGTAGTATAGGGACTGTCCAGGTGTTCAGCAGTCTCTATAAATTGGCTAAGTTTTAGAAGTTATGCTTTGTGCTTCCCATAATCTCAGTTAACTCAGTCATTCTGGATTCCTGACGGGGTTGAAAACTTATAGTCTCATAGCCAATCCTTGTTATTTACTTTCAGAGAAAAGATTTGAGAGGATGATTTTCAGCTGACATTCATTCTAAAGCCAAGAAAACAAAAGCCAGGTTCAGAACTAAGTCTTTTATTTAGGAGAGATGACAGAGGTTCTCGTTAGTCGACAATATGATAGATTGGGTATTAGGTCTATCTTACACCTTACTGATATAAATTGGTATAGTTATGCTCTAACTGTATTTTGAGAGAAAAAATTTATTTTAACAGGAAGGGTGATATGTAAGAGGAGCTAAGGTGGGAGGAGTACAGAGAGGAGGAGTAAGGAGAGGAGGAGGAGAAGGAGAGGAGGAGCTAGGTGATGAGGGAGAAAGAGAGAGGGGGGCCAGACATGGAGGCAGATGTTCACAGGTCTCCGCCAGTCAGATTGGGTATTAGGTTAGTCTTTTGATTGATATTGAGCATTACCAAAATTATAAAGCCTTTGGTTTACATTAAAAAAAATTGTATAAAAGCAAAAAACGAGAAGGGGGTATGGGATAGGGGTTTTCTAGGGAGGGGAAATGGGGAAAGGGGATGGCATCTGAAATGTAAATAAATAATATCCAATAAAAATTAATTTAAATTTAAAAAAAGAACATTTTAATCAGAATATGAAATTTTAAAAATACACAACAAGTTCAAAAGTTTATAGGCTGTATTCCATTGCATAAAACTCAAAATCATATTTTTTCTGAAGATAAGGATGCTTCTAAAAATTAATATTGTTTTACATAAATCTCTACTACTGTTCCAACATATTTGTAGCTGTTCATTTTTCCAAGCATAGGTATAAAGACTTGACCTAATCCTAAATATATATTCAGCCCCAGTGGTGAGATATAGGACCATATCTGGAAGGAATAACAATTGAGTAGATAATAGAAGCCCCGAAGCAATAAAAATTAATGTGAGCTAGAGTCCCTAGGGGTATCAGAAATACTTTATATTTTTACTCATGACATAAAAATGTACTGAGGGCCCAATATATCTCAGTGCAGTGTCTCCTCTTTACAGAGGTCAAGAGAAGTTGTTGATATACTCTTGTTGCTCTGAAGCACTTTAGCTTTCCTTTCCTGTCATACTTTCAATACTCATGTATGATCATGTGGTTCTCATCTATTTTAATGATTTTATAAGTAATTTTAATTTTACTAAATACTACATTGTTTATCATTCTATGACTTTGGGTGGCCTAAGGAGAAATCGATTTCTTATGCACAATAACCTAGGTAGTTGATAGGCCTCTGTATTAATTTTTATATGAAGAGAAAGATGTTCATGAGATGAATATCATGAAAATCAGATCTATACCATAAGCAGTATCTTTGAGCAGATATCATGTTTGACCCCATGGCATTAGTGGCAATGTGGGTAATGAAAGAGAAATTGTAGAGGAAGGATTTCAATTCATTTTCTGCTTTTCCTCTCCAATATAATTTTTTCTGCCATTGTAAAACAAACACAAAACAAGCAACAAAACAGAACAAAACAAAATAAAAAAAAAACTATAACAAAACCAAAAAATCACAAAACAATATAAACAAAACAAAACATTTCTATTTTCAAGTGTTCAGTTGCCATATGTCACTGGTAGGTATTACACTTTGGTAGAGTGTGCAAACTTATTCCTTATCTTCATAGACTTTCAAGTACTCCAAGTCTTACAGAGAATGTTGTCACCTATTGTACACTTTAGATTCCACTACTTTCAAGTGGTGTCCAAATAGTGTTAGATGTTTTGTTTTGATGAGCTTCCACTTGTGAGAGGAAGGTGTTGAAGTCTACCATTATTAACATGTGGTTTAATGTGGTATTTCCACTGTAGTAATATTTCTTTTACAAATTTGAGTGTGCTTTTGTTTGAAGCACAAATATTCAGAATTGAGATGCCAACTTGATGGAAATTTCCTTTTATAAATATGAAGTGTTCTTCTCTATCTAATTTGAATAACTTCATTGAAAGTCTATTTTAATAGATATTAGACTGTCTATTCCATTGTGCTTTGTGGGTATATTGGCTTGGACCATTGTTTTCTAGTACTTTACTATGAGGTAATCTATGTCTTTAATTTTTAATTTTGAATGTTTTCTTGTATGCAGTAAAATGATTGATCATGTTTTGCATCTATCTATTCTAGTAGACAGTGTCTTTTCAGTGAGGAATTCTTGTCCTTGATTCTGATAGATATTAATAATCAATGAGTTAATTCCTATTGTTTTGATATTGTTGGTGCTAGTTTGTGTGTGTGTGTGTGCATATGTGTTTCTGTGTATGTGTGTGTGCATGCACAAGTGTGTGTTACCCTCCTTTTAATTTGATGGGGTGACATCATTTATTTATGGTGTTTTCTTGGGTGCCATTTGCTTACTCAGATTGAACTGTTCCTACTCACATCTTCAGTAGTTCTGGGTGTATAAATAGATATTGTAAAATAAGATTGAAAAATTTGCTGGGCTAGTATGTGTTCTTAGTTAGATATAGCAAGACTTCTATGCAGGACATTGTGGGTTTTAGAATGTCTGTTTAGACATAGGATTAAATTCTAATAGGTCTGCTTTTATATGGTACTTGGAATTTTATTCTTACACCTTTAAGTATTATACCTTTGTTCCAAACATTTAATATTTTGATGATTTTTGGTGACAAGATGTTCTTTTTCTTTTCTTTTTCTTTTTTCCCACTTCGAGTTAATGTTCTGTAAGCTCTTTTTATATTTTTAAGCATCTCTTACTTTATATGGAAGATATTTTAGACAATTAATGTTAAAAATATTTTCTGGCATTTGAGCTGGGATTTCTGTCCTTCTTCTGTGGCTGCTAGTATCAGTTTTGGTCTTTTTACATTGTCCCATATTTCCTGGATGTTTTTGGGTCAGAAATGTTTAAAATTTAGCATTTTTGGACTAATGCATTTAACTCACCTACCTTACATTTTATGGCTATGATTCTTCCTGCCATGTCATGTATTCTGTTGTTGTTTCTTGCATCTGCAGTTTGTCTTCTTTTATGCAGGAAGTCCATCTCCAGAGTTCCGTCAGATTTGTGATTTTGTTTTTGTTGTTTTGTTTGTTTATTTGTTAATGTGGTGGTTTAAAAATGCTTGGCCCATGGGAAGTGGCACTATTAGGAACTGTGGCCTTATTTGAGGAAGTGTGTGACTATGGAGGTGGGCTTTGAGATCCTATGCTCAATTTCTGCCCAGTGCAGAAGAGATGCACCATCTGACTAGCTGAGAATATTATCTCTTCCCAGCTGCCTTTGGATCAACATGTAGAAAACCCATCTCTTTAATCATTATGTCTGTCTGCAAAGGGCATGCTACCCTTCAAGGTAACAATAGAATGGACCTCTGAGACCTAGGCCAGCTCAAAAATAAATATATTACTATGTAAGAGTTGCTGTGGTAATGTGTCTCTTCCCAGGTATGACAAACAAACTAATAAATTCCCATTTACATTTTCATGAGTTCAAAAGTATTATTTACCAGCCATAACATTTTAATTGTATTTTCCTGTATTTATAAATTGATTTATTCATTTCCTCTTTAAAGGCCTCTATCATCTTCATAAGAGTTGGATTAACAGAGATTTTATTTTGCTTCAACTATGTTAGAATATCCAGGACTTGCCACATTTCTTGGGGTGTTGTAGTATGTGCTCCTATGCTGGCCTTTAGCCATCTAGGTTTTACAGTTATTATTTCAGATGCTGATTTATGAGTATATTTTCTTGGCTGTATTTTCTATGCCTTCTTTCTTCCCCTTTCTTTTTGTTTCACATTGTCTTCTGACCTGAGCAGATTGACATCTGATAACTTCCAGTATAGTGTGTCCCCTGTGAGATTTGTGGCCTTTCTGGCTACTTGAATTTAGGGTGCTAACCTTGTCTCTCGGGTTGCTAGTTCCAGTCTGCTCACTTGTGCCACTGTACCTAGGGAAAACAGCCCAAACCTTTGACTAGAATAATGAGTCCAGTGCATAGGATTCATTTTAAGGTTTTTTGCATGGTTTTAGAAGAGTTGTTGGGCAAGGGCTTGGGATATGATCTTACCTGATTGCTTCTGGTGCTGTCAGGTCTCCTTTAAAACAGACAGAGATATTGGCCTGAAAATGCAACACAATGAACTGGTTGTAAAGCATATATTATAACAAAACAACCCCCTGAAAAAAAAATACCAAAACAAACAAATAAACAAAACCTCTTAAAGATATCTATTTGTTCTTAAATTGAATGTTATTAATTGTTCAATTAAAGATATCCAAATCTAATATTCAATCCAGTTTAGTCTTCACATTTGTTTAAGGGAAGATCACACAGTGAAGTCGGTGGCATGGTTGTTAGTAGTATAACATAGACAGAGACATATTTTCATCTAGAAATGTCACAAACAACAAACCAATGAACCAACTCTACCCATGTCTAACCTTGGCAACCAATGACTTCATTACTTCCTCTTACAGAAATGTGGTGAAAGTGATTCATGGAGGAGAATGGGTGGCCCTGGCAGTTGAATCACCAAAGGTTCATCTCAGCATGGCTGAAAGACATCTAACTTCCTCCAGGAATTTCTTGCACTCATGAGTCTCCCTGTGGTAATGGCAAGCAGATTCTGTAAATACGCTTCTTTTCAGTAGCCAGTTAAAATTATATCTTTCTTAATCTTGACCATTGCCAGTTTGATTAAATTTCTTAGTCTACTGACCTTCATTCTTGCATCAGAGACAAATCTTCCAATTTTAGGAAAGACCCACTTAATAAGAACTTGTAAAATTCTGCCTCAAATGGTTTGTTTTAAACATTAAATAAAATAAACATACTTAGAAAAAATACTTTGACATACAACTGTTCTTATTGAGGAAATATATGATATATTAGTTGTATCTCCACACTAGTATAATAACTTTTAAATAAACATATGAATTATGATTGAGTATTTTTGTTTACCTTACTTGTACGTCTTATTAAATGGTACAAATGAATAGCAATAGAAAAGTCAGTAAATTGAAGAAAGTACCATAATATTTATTTAAATTATTGAAAGTTTAATAATCAAAACAAATCAGGAAAGCTGAGGATGTGGTTCATTGAAAAATCCTTGCTGTGCAACAAGAAATTTGAGTTTGTAAATCTAGCAACCATATAAAAAGGCTAGCATGCTACCATACTTATTATGTCACCTTTTGAAGACCTGAATGCAACATATTTATTTAGAGAAAAACCATTGTTAGCATATTTATAATTGTTTTTATTTTCACCTTTACTTTCCTGTCATTAATAATATGTGAATATGTATGTTAAGAATTTAAAACTGTGTTTAAATTATAATTAAAATTATAAAATTAAAAGCAGATTTTACTGTCTTTTTCTGTACCATAAGGCTTAGTAGATGATACTCTGTCCTTATAAGTTTAAAAAAAAAAAAAAACTCCAGGAAATTAAAGACAAATATCAATAGATCATTGCAAATGACTTTCTACAAATTGAGCATAAGACGTAGATACTAACAAATTAAAAAAACAATATTTACCACTAAAACACCATGGGAAACAACCAGACTCTGAATTCTATATCTGCTTAATAAATATTTTGTCAAGAAGTCCCATCCTTTCCACAAACAGAGAAACAAACAGAAAACAAAACAAATGCCAATGCTTTCATAATATACATAAAATGTTCTATGAGGTGTGCACAGTAAATATTTAGTGAAAAATATTCCTGCCAGACCTATAAGTTAAGTTGGTATGGGTATGGCCAAACAAGTGGAAATACAAAAGTGGAGTATGTTCTACTCTTTAGTGTACATCTTCAAGAAAAATATTGTACAACCCTTATTCATGTTTTTGAAGGCCTCATTGACTTAAATGTATCTGAACACTGAGTTCAGGCTTATTCTTCTTTTCCATATGGAAAATGGGCATGTGTCTTCCACTATAGGTGTGCATAATACTGGGGGTGTCAGCACTTGGCCATAGATGTGAAAGGGAATCATATGATGTTGTTGCTCTCTAGGAAGATTCTAGTAGAAGACAGCACCAGAGCAGCAGGAATCATTATCTTCAATTTGTTTGTCCATTGCTTAGTTACCATTTTTCTATGGATCACATAATACACGTGACCATGTGTCTTGCCCTGGTTAACACAGACTGTCACAAATAAGCACATTAGAAAAAGCAATAATCAGGAGAACCTTTAGCTGGAAAATAAGGGTGTTCATGGTAGTTGGATGGAAATAAGAGACTCTGATATGGGAGTTGGATCAAATTGTAATACATGCTTATATAAAATCATCAAAAATCACATAAAAGAGGAAAAAATACGATAAATTCTACCATATAACTACAAATGTTCATAGTCACTATAAAGTGACCACAGGAAGAATGCGGGGCCAGTGATGATTTTAATGGGAATCTTGAAAAGTATGACATGATAATACAAGGCAACGAATCTCATGGTTTTAGTAGCAAACCTTTTAGGGAGTCAAATAACATGATATTATGGCTATCAGAATTTACATAACAACTTATAATATTAACAAATTTACAGTTATGATAGAGCAATGAGTAAAATTTTATGAGTAGAAATCACTAGAATATTATGAATTGTATTCAAGTTTAGCAGCATAAGGAAACTAGGAAAGCCCTTAATTAATGAAGGAAAGTTTATGACATTAATTTTGAAGTTATGAAAATACCTATTACATCCACAGCTTGCTCAAAACATTTTTCTACTTCTAAAAAGAAAGACAGATTTCATAGTTTATTAAATTACTTTACACCCCTACCATTTTCTTGTGTTTATTTTGTTAAGTGATTAGTATATAGACTTGATTAAATAGTAAGTGGCACAGTATTTAAAACACTAGGAAGCTCCTAGTTTATTGGAAGAAAACCTCAGTACTCATTAATTTCAAGTATTTGTCAAAAGAGTTTTTGAATAAGAGAGTAAAACTTGATTTGGGTACTGAATACTACTCTCTTCAATTGGAAATGCCAATAGATATTTCAATGAATGTTTATATCAGAAACAGAAAGTTAGTTTCTTCCAAAACAGAACAAAATTTCAAAATGAAACCATTATTGTATTTACCTTGAGCTTCTAGTTTAAGTAGAGTGGAGCCTCCTCGTAACATCTGGCCAACAGCTTCTTTGTTATTTCTTATATTTTTACAGTCAATGAATTCCAGGACCACATACACTCATATTTTCTGAATCTCTAGCAGTATTTGAGGTAGAGATAATTTTTTTATAACAAGGGTTATAGTAAGAAACACAAACATTATCCAATTGTATTTACAAGATGCAATCTGAAGAGAAGAGTCTGTGAGCTCATGACTAATGGAAGACATTCCAAGGTACAAAGATCTCCATTCATGCAAAGTTAGAGACAGTTTAAATCAGTACAAGAGAAGGCTTCTTATTCAGTACTATATAAGGAGTACTTTACATATTTGGAGAAAAGTTTCAAGGTTTATCAACACAAACTATCAGATATTAACACAAAAAGTATCTTAGTCTGATTAGAAAGAACAAATTAGTCTTTAAGTGATTGATTTTCATTTTGTTCAAGTAAGTGATGGTAATGTAATTGATAACCAAGTAGCAAATTCTTACATTATCCTGTAGACATGTGCATGTGGGGACCAAGGAGGTCAGGGAAAAACAATGCTTGAAAACATTTCAGAACATAATCTAGGGTTGAAATTCTTTAACAGATTACTGGCCACTGAGTAAGAAAATATTTGTTTAAATGTAAATGAAAAGGTATAATTAAATATTTTATCCGATATTTTAGAGTGAATTAACCACTTGAACATGAACAAAGATTGATTTAAGGTTTTTAGGTCCTTCCTCATAGAATATATCATATGCCAACTATGTAATATCTAACTGTATTTTTTTCACTTTTATATTTACAATAATAGGGACTGGGGACTGTTAGAGTATGTTTGAACAAATAGGCCCAACATGCCCATACTACACATCAGTAAAAGCCATTGTATCTTATTTATGCCAACACTGTCATCTCAGTACTATTTACACTAAACTTGAAATCATATATAAAGCAAATTCACTTTAAAACTCAAAAATGATTTTTCTCAAAAGAAAAGGTGATAGTAATTTTCTGCATCTTATCTTTGTTAATCAAATATGTTTCTTATATTTGTAAATATTTTAGTGATTTTTAGCACAATATATATTAAAACAAATATATTTTTAAATTACTAGGAATAGTATATTATATATTCACATCCATATTTACAGAGTTCATATTGAATGAACATTATATCAGAAATATTATTAAAATTATATGTATCCTATTCAACAAGGTAAAGTTTCTTTGTCACTTAAGATTGACATACACAGACATCAAATGCTATAGAGTATAAAGGATAATTTTGGCTATTGGTTATCTCACTCAGCTTTACTTGGAATAAAATTACTGTTTACTGATAAATTTTTCTGCCCCTGCCTCAAATATCATAGAGAAAACATTCCAGAAAAATACCTGATTCATACATGAACTCAACTCTTCATGATTTACAAATGATTTTCAATCTCAATCTACCGAATATGTAATTTGAGATCTGGTTAATAGAGTATATATTTCATCTACATTGTCATGTGTCTACTTGCCACATTTCACTGGAGGCTATTATATTAGCCAGTGGTAGAGAGTGTAAACTTACTCTTTTTATTATAACTCTGTTAAGTGCTTTAATATTCCCTCAGAATAGTGTCACCTATCAGACAATTTGTATTGTACTATAGTCAAGAAATGTGAAGGATCACAAAGTTGTTAGGTAGATCAGGGATGATTTTCCATTTTTAACTTACCCTACTTTCAGTGAGCATTGATATTAGCAGGAGAGTTATGAGAAACATCACCTGCAAAGAATCTATGGTTGAAACTTATTGTGGGGAAAAAAATCTCACCAGAGGGGGGAGGGAGTCCAGTGGTTGGGTCTCGGCGGCGGGCTTCCCACATGGCAGAGGGTTCCATATTCACGCAGCTGTCGGTGGGCGGGCCAACAGCTGTATCGACAAGGTTCCAGGATTCAAAAAGCTGGGAATCTGGCGGAGAGACCAGGCGACACGTGGAGTCCAGTTTTCCAAAGCTTTATTGTTCATGATATGTTGAGTGGATATAGATGGTATGTGCTCTCCCCCCCCCCCAAAAGCCAATGGAGCAGGACTTTTATAGGGAGGGGAAATGGGGAGGGAATAACTTAATTAGCTATGCCCCTGGCCTTCTGATAATTTATTAATATTTAAATCTCTGGAGGTGGAGACTTGTTAATCACGCCCTCTACCTGTGTGTTACATGACTGAAGGTGGCAGGTTAAATGGAGTTACCTCATCCAAGGCCCAACATCCCACTCTTCTTTTCTTTCATAAAATGAGGGGTGACTCTGTAGTCAAAAGAAAACACTATGTAGGCCAGAGGGTATAGCATAACCAAGTCAAGGGTAATGGGAATTGGGGGTAGGGTTTGGAAGACAGGGGATCATTGAAATAATTAAATATAGGTTGTACAGTTTGAGGGTAATGACATCTGATTAATCTAAATAGACATTATGTTTTCCCCACTAACATGTAACTTTAGTTATGTGACTTTGGCAAAACAAAGGCTTTAGTAGCTGGAAGGTCTGGATCTGTCTTCTGTGGTGAGCGTCTCTGGGTTCTGGCATGCATCTCTGGAATCAGGTGTGGGTCTCGGGATCTCAGCATGCTCTGGAGTCTGCAGTCAGATGAGGTGGCTGGGAGAAAGCAGCTTGGCATCTCAGGCAGGTTCCAGAGGATGGCGTGGACTCTGTTGGATCTGTGGGTATACCTGTAGGATAATCACAGTAGGGAAGCAGCATCTCCAGCAGGGAGAAGTCTGTAAAGGCTGGATATTGAGCATTAAATTGCTTGGGAACAAGCACATCATGGTCTGTTGTTAAGATCTTGGAAGAGCAAAGGTGTTGGAAGAAATTTAGTCTTAGAAGGTATCTTGGATAGCCGAGGGAGAAAAACAATGTTAATTATGTATCTGGGATTGGCAGCAAGTTTGTCTGTAAAAGAAATTAGTTGTTAATTAAGACTCAAAAATTTACATAATCTTTATAAATTTTGAAGAAATTATAAAGGTTGAGAAAAAATGTTGGACATATATCACGAGTATTAGAGAGAAAGGGCAGCATTAAACAAAAAAATAACAAAATTTTTGGTTGAAAAGCACAAGCATTGTTGCTCTAGGTGTTCCTGTTAGTAAGAAAAGGAAATGTTTAAAATTTTTGGTTAAAAAACAGGAACGTTTGTTGCAGGTCCTCCTGTTGGGGAGAAGGAGTAGTAATGGCGGGCTTAGAAGCAGTAGGGGGAGGGGCCTTGCTCTGCCATGTGGCTTCTCGGTGCTCTGGCAGAGAAGTTCTGTATTTCCCCTCTTCTTTTTCTTAACTGGTAAAATTTAAATGTAAAGAAGAAGAGGAAAGGCCAACTTTGCAAAAAAGTTTAAGGTAAGCAAGAAGCATTGGGGAGGGCTAAGAGTCAGAAAGAGTGAGGGTCTGTGTCTATGGGAAAGACACTTGGAAGTTGGATGGGAGTCAGGCAGCTTTGAGAGAAACTGGCAGGCAGCAGTGGGGCAAGGGGTGCAGGCAGGATTTTAGATCCCCTGCTTCAGGCAAGCTGGCTGAGCTAAGTAGCTTTAGTCAGCTGCAAATGACTGAGGGTGAGGAAAAGCATAGGCTGGCTAAGGAACACAGGGCTGGGTAGCAAGCAGGGTTCCACCCTGTTGCTTCAGGCAAGCAGACTAAGCCAAATAGCTGTAGCCTGTCTCATATGACAGGGGAGTAGGGAAAGAAGCTACCTGGCAGGGTGCTAGGGGCTAGAGTTTGGAGCTGGTGAGAAAGAGAGAGAGAGAGAGAGAGAGAGAGAGAGAGAGAGAGAGAGAGAGAGAGAACGTCTCAGCTGTGAGAAGGAGTCTCTCAGCCAAGAGAAAGAGTCTTAGAAAGAGGGTTAGAGCAGGTGCTGTGGCTTGAAGGACAGCTATTAGCTGTAAAAGAACCCCCTCTGTGGAGCTGGGGGAATGGGAAGTCGGGGGGGGGGGGGGGGGGGGAGGGGGCAAAGAAGTCACTGCCATCTTGCCCTTGAGCTGGAGAACATGTGGGGAGAGAGACCTAGTCCTTTTCTATTAGGTAGGGGTTAGGCTATAGTTAAGAATCAGAGAGAGAAACTGGGGGTAGGGTCGACAGAGAGAGTGATGTTCCTCATGTTTTTTGCAGACACGAGCAGGGGGAGGGGAGGGCGCTTGTGGAGCTGGCTCTGTGCACATTGTCCACCACCTGTGGGAAGCAATGTAGGCCCATTCGTGGGTGTACGAGTGTGGATCTCTGTCAATGGTCTGCGCCATCCTTTGTCAGAGATGGGTGTCTCGGGGAGACTGGGTCTATTGTAGAGGAGCAGAGGCTAACTAAGAAGGGCACTCATAGTGCGCCAAGCAGATTCAGCAGGCTCCCACTTGTGCAGGGAGTGAAATCAGCTTGATTTTTGCACAGGCTGGTGCAGAACTCTCTCGGTGAGA
This sequence comes from Arvicanthis niloticus, assembly GCF_011762505.2. Lineage (NCBI taxonomy): Eukaryota > Metazoa > Chordata > Mammalia > Rodentia > Muridae > Arvicanthis > Arvicanthis niloticus. The sequence goes on from NC_047674.1 coordinate 48,788,765, forward strand.
AATCTCCGTTTTGGGCCTAAGCCTCAGCGGTGGGTGGGCGCGTGGCAAAATGGGAGACTGTGGGGTCGTATGGCAGCAGGTTCATGTGCCGAGATTGGCCTCCATCTGGGGTCTTGGGACTCCGGCAGGATGGAGGCAGGGAACGCGCAGGGTGCGCACTGAGAGAGGACCGAGAGGACCTAGTATCACGTCTCAAAGGAAGTATATTTGCTTAGCAGACTCAGTCAGGATAGTTCTTGTACACACATGGTCTTGCACCACTACCACGTTGGTCGCACCAGCTGTAAGACCCTGGTTCTGGAGGGTGTCCCATGACAGTCTCCCAGCTAGGGGCAGAAAGGTAAGCAATTCAACTCTTGAAACAAGCAATCTGTTTTTTTCCTTCTGTGTTTTACTTGGAAGCCATCGTGTGGATTTAAGTAAGCCAAAGGAGCTTTTGCTACCTCCTGGCCAGAACACTCTCTGTGTTGGTTCAAGGCTTCCCTGGCCTCTGCTTAAATCCTGACATCCCAATCTCTGGGTATTGTTATATGTGTTCTTATGCTGGGCTTTAGCCATCTGGGTTTTATATTTATTATGGACTCAGATGCTGAGTTATGATTATATTTTCTTGTTTTGTTGTTTTCTATGACTTCCTCCTTTCCCTTGCTTTATGATTCCCTCTGTCCTTTGGCCAGAGCAGATTGGCATTCTGATGACTTTTACTTTAGTGCATCCATTGTGAGATTTGTGGCCTTCTAGGCTGCTTGAATTAAAGGTGATAGATAATCTTGTATCTGGGATCACTAGTTCTATTCTGGTATTTTGTGCCACAGGGCCTCAGGGAAAAAAGCCAAAGCCATTGAGCAGAAAAATGAGTCTAGGGCATAGGGTTCATTTTAGGGCTTTGCATGTGTTTTAGGGGACTTTTGGGGCAAGGTATAAAAATATGATCTTACCTGCTTGTGTCTGGTGTTGTCAGGTCTAGAAAACTCACAAACAACAGACCAATGAACCAACTCTACCCATGTCTAACCTTGGCAACCAATGACTTCATTACTCCCTTTAACAGAAATGTGGTAGAAATGATTCATGGACAAAAATGGGTGGCCAAGGCAGCTGAATCACCAAAGGTTCATCTCAGCATGTCTGATAAATATCTAACATCCTCCAGGAATTTCTTGCACCCATGACTTGCCCTGTGGTAATGGCAAGCAGATTCTGCAAAAATCTGCTTCGTTTCAGTAGCAAGTGAAAATTGTATCTTTCTTAGTCCTTTGTCATTGCCAGTTTGATTAAATATCTTAGTCTACTGACTTTCATTCTTGCACCAGAGACAAATCTTCCAATTTTAGGAAAGACCTACAAAATAAAAAGTCATAAAATTCTGCCTCAAATGATTTATTTTAATCATTAAATAAAATAAACATACTTAGAAAATATATCTGAGCATACAATTGTTCTTATTTTGAAAACATTAAATATTAGTTATATTCTCCTCACTACTATGATAACTTTCAAATAAACATATAAATTATGATTGAGTATTTTGGTTTACCTTGCTTATTGAATGGTACAAATACATAGCAATAGAAAAATGAGTAAATTGAAGAAGGTATCATAATATTTATTTAAATTATTGAAAGTTTAATAATAAAAATAAACTCAGTGAAGCTGGGGATATGGTTCATGGGAAAATGTCTGCTGTGCAACAACAACAACAACAACAACAACAAAAATGAGTTAGTAAATCTAGCAACCATGTAAAAAGGCAGTCATGCAACCATACATATTATCTCAGCTTTGGAAGCTGAAGAAAGTTAATTTAGTAAGTTCAGGGTGTTGCAGTTGACAAATCAGGAAGCTCTGATTTTAATGAAAGACCCCATCTAAACAAACAAGATGGGGAGTAGCTCCTGCCCTCAAAGAAGATCAGAAAGTCACAGAGTGTTAGGAAAAATGGTACCACAGATTAGCCTGCTGTTACTCAACTGGGAGATTGTGAACCACAGTTGTATTTAGATAAAAGGAGAAAGAGTTGTGCAATCTAAAATGTAGACTCACTTGTAGAAGTATCTGTACAGTTTTATTCTACTGATAAGACTTGAATGCTACGTATTTACTTAGAGAAAAGACATTGCTAGCATATATGGAATTCTTTTTATTTTATTTTCACCTTTACTTTCGTGTCATTAATAATATGTGAATGTCTATATTAAGAATTTAAAACTGTATTTAAATTATAATTAAAATTATAAAATTAAAAATTTTACTGTCTTTTTCTGTATCATAAGGCTTAGTAGATGGCACTCTGTCCTTATAAGTTAAAAATCTCCAACAAATCAAAAAAAAAATCAATAGATCATTGCAAAAGACTCTCTACAAATTAAGCATAAGGTATAGACACCACCAAATTAAAATACCAATGTTTACAATCAAAACTCAATGGGAAGCAACCAGACTGTGAATTTTATATCTGTTTCAATGACATGTTTTTATGAGTGTCAAGAAGATCCTCAATGAATAGAAAAACAAACAGAAACAAAACAAATGCCAATACTTTCAAAACATATGTAATATGCTCTATGAGGTGTGCACAGTGAATATTTAGTGAAAAATGCTCCTACCAGACCTATAGTTGAAGTTGGTATGGGTGTGGCCAAACAAGTGGAAATACAAAAGTGTAGGCTGTTCTATTCATAAGTGTATATCTTAAAGAAAAATATTGCACCAACCCCTTATTCAAGTTTTTGAAGGATTCACTGACTTAAATGTAAATAAACATCGAGTTCAGGCTTAATCTTCTTTTCCATATGGAAAAATGGGCATGTGTCTTCCATTATATGCCTGCATAAAACTGGGAGTGTCAACATTTGGCCATAGATGTAAACGGTCTCACATATGATGTTACTGTTCTTTAGAAAGATTCTAGTAGAAGACAGCACCAGAGCATTAAGAGTCGTTATCTTCAATTGTCCATTGCTGAGTTCCCATTTTTCCATGGATCACTTCATACACATGACCATGTGTCTTGTCCTGGTTAACCCAGACTGTCACAAATAAGGACATCAGAAAAAAGCAAGAGTCAGGATAGCTTTTATTTGGAAAATAAGTGTTAGAGTTCATGGTTTTTTGGATGGAAATTAGAGACTCTGAAATGGTAGTTGGATCAAAATGTAATACATGCTTATATGAAATCATCCAAAATCACAAAAAAGAAGAAAAATTATGATAAATTCTACTGCATAACTACAAATGTGTATAATCATTATAATGCATAGCTCATTTTAGAATAAAAATTATCTCATGGGATTGGACTACAGTATGAGAAGAATGAGAGGCGAGTGATGATTTTAATGGAAATCTTGAAAAGTATGACATGATAATATGAGGCAAAAACCTCAGGCTTTTAATAGCAAACCTTTTAGGGAGTCAAATACCATGATATTATGGATATCAGATTTTACATAACAATTTATAATATTAACTGGTTTACAGTTATAATGTAGCAGTGAGTACAATTTTATGAGTGGGAATCATTACAATATAATGAATTTTACTCAAGTTTAGCAGCAAAAGGAAGCTGGAGAATACCTAATTATTTTAGGAAAGTTTAGAATATTAATTTTGAAGTTATGCAAATAGCTATCACATTCACAGCTTGCTCAGAACACTTTCTGCCTCTAAAGGGAAAGACAGATATTATAGTTTATTAAATTATGTTACACCCCCACCATTTATGTCTGTTTGTTTGGTTAAGTAATGAATATGTATATTTGACTCAATAATTAGAGGCACAGTATTTAGGACACTAGGAGTCTCCTAGTATTTTGAGAGAAAACCTCAGTACTCATTAAATTCAAGTATTTGTCAAAAGAGTTTTGAACAAGAGAATAAAACTTGTCTTTGGTGCTGAACACTACTCCATTGAGTTGGACATGCCAGTGTATATTTCAATGAATGTTTGTATCAAAACAAATAGTTAGTTTCAATCAAAACAGAACAGAATTTCAAAATGAAACCATTATTGTTTTTGCCTTGAACTTCTAATTTAAGTAGAGTGGAGCTTCATAACATTTGGCCAACATTTACTTCTCATATTTTTAGTCAATGAATTTTAGGGCAACATATTTTCTGAGTCTTGGCAATACCTGAGGTAGAGATAATTTCTTATAACAAGGGATACAGTTAGAAATACAAATACTATCCTATTGTATTTACGGGATGCAATAAGAAGAGTCTGTGAGCTCATGACTAATGCTAGACTTTCCCAGTGCACAGATCTCCATTCTCGCGATGTTAGAGACAGTTCAAGTCAGTACAAGAGAAGGCTTCTTATTCAGTACTATATAAAAACTACTTTACATATTTGGAGCAAACTTTTCAAGGTTTATAAACACCCAACTATCAGATGTTAACACAAAAATATTTTAGTCTATTTCAAAAGAGCAAATTAATCTTTGAAGTGATTGTCTCTCATTTTGTTCAAGAAAGTGATGGTAATGTAATTGATAAACATGTAGCAAATTTTTACATTATCCTGTAGACATGTGCATGTGGGAATCAAGGAACTCAGGGGTTGAACAATGCTTTAAAAAAGTCAGAGCACAATCTAGGGTTAAAATTTTTTAACGGTTTACTGGCCAATAAGTAAAAGAATATTTGTGTAAATGTAAGTGACAAGGTGTAATTAAATATTTTATCTGATATTTTAGAGTGAATTATCCACTTTAACATGAGCAAAGATTGTTTTATGGTTTTATAAGTCCATCCTCATAGAAAGTATCATATGCCAACTGTATAATATCTAACTGTATTTCTTTTTACTTTTATATTCACAATAATAGGGACTGTTAGAATATGTTTGAACAAATAGGCCCAACATGCCCATACTACACATCAGTAAAAGCCATTGTATCTTATCTATACCCACATTTTTATTTCAATAATATTTACATTAAACTTGAAATCATATGTAAAGCAAATTCACTTTAAAACTCAAAAATGATATTTCTTTAGAGAAAGGCAATAGTAATATTTTGCATCTTATATGATCTTTGTTAATAAGATATCTATTCTTATATTTGTAAATATTTTATTGACTTTCAGTACAACATATATTAAAATAAATATATATTTAAAACTACTGAGAATAGTATATAACATAGTCATATCAATATTCACAGAGTTCATATTGAACGAACATTATTTCAGCTATTCTATTAAAATTATCTGTATCCTATTCAGCATGGTAAGTTTTATTTATCACTTGAGATTGACATAGGGAAACATCAAATGCTATAGATTGTAAAGGATATTTTTGGCTGTTGGTTCTCTCAATCAGCTTTCTTGGAATGAAATTACTGTTCACTGATAAGTTGTTTGTTTGTTTGTTTGTTTGTTTTTTTGCCCCTGCCTCAAATTTCAGAGAGAAAACATTCCAGAAGAATACCTGATTCATATATGAACTCAATTCTTCATGATTTACAAATGATTTTCAATCTCAATACTCTGAATATGTAATTTGAGATCTGGTTAATAGAGTATATTTATACTTCATCTACATTGTCATGTGTCTTCTTGCCGTATTTCACTGGTGGCTATGATATTAGCCAGTGGTAGAAAATATAAACTTACTTTCTTTTTATTATAACTGTACTAAGTGCTTCAATATTCCCTCAGAATAGTGTCACCTATCAGACACTTTGGATTTTACTATGCTCAAGAAATGTGAAGATTCACAAAGTTGTTAGGTAGATCAGAGATGATTATCTTCCATTTGTAATTTACCCTGCCTTCTGTGAGCATTGATAGTAACAGCAGAGTTATGAGAAACATCACTGGGAAAAAAATCCATGGTTGAAACTAATCAGAGAAGATGTTTTAGTTTTAGTTTTAGCTAGCAGACCATGGGACAAAAAGTGTAAACAAAATATTAATGAAAGTTAGGACCACATAGCCAAATTTCTGTGACAATTTCTTTAGAAATACACCAAGATAATGTATACCTACCACATAGTGTCACTGTAGTTTCATTATGCCAAACTTGACTCTAACAGTGATGATACCTAATCTAAAGAACTTTACTGAAGTGTTTCTGCACATTTGTATCTTTAAAAAGGAAAAGTACAAAGAAAATAATCACAAATATTTGAGAGTGGTTTTTCAAAGTGTGCCATTGCTTATTTGGCTCATCTTTCTTTAAAGCTCCTATATATTATTACAGAAGAATCAATGGGACAGTATTGTGATTATGTAGACATAAGTATACAAATATCTTAGAATGTATTTTGAGAAGAACATTTGAAATTTATGTCATTTTTCCTAATAACTGAATTAAATTTAACTGTTCCTTCGATAAAATATGATCACAGTTAACATTTGTGCAATATATATATATATATATATATATATATATATATATATATATATAATTAAAGTTCACTTATTTCATGTTTTCAATGGGTGTTTTAAAATTTTTATTAATTTTTAAGGACAGTGCCCCTGGCACATAGTGTCTACTTTTAGTCTTTACCAAATCCAAATTCCATAGATGCTGCTAAAGGCTACTAAGCATGAAAGCATTAGCATTTGTGTTGGGGCTCATAGAAATAGATTAGATTGTAGTTTGTAGAGGTGGTACCTTATTTTATTGTGTGTGTCTAAATTGTACTCCTTCAAACTCTCTTTTTAATAAGAACATATTTTGAGTCAGATTGTTATCTGACTGAAAGACAATGCAGCAATTACTAGCAAACACCACATACATTTAAATTTTGTACTTCTTTTACCCCTTTCTCTCTTCAAATGCTTCTGTTTGTTACACAATGCTATCTTTCCAACAATGGTGTGATTTTTTTAGTGGCTATTTTGGCTAAAATTTAGTCAGAATCATTCCATACATGATTGTAATGTATTTTTCTTGCTCTTACATTATACATGCAAATAATTACAAATAAACTATAAAATACTCTGGGTTACACTGCATTATCATATACTCATTGTCTTTAACTTACAGCAAAGTGTCATTCTTATAATTTGTGGATCTGTAAATTGTGAATTGCAAGTAATGCATGTGCTTCCTATAATATGTCATGCCCAATGGTGCCTTACAATCTATCATGGGTAGATGAGGCAATGAATTGAATTTGAGTTTTCTGGCTAGCAGTATGGTGTGTAGATTTATCTTGCTTCCCACTTAACCAGATTAATTTTTGAAATCTGGTGTGTCACTAATCACTATATTCGTAGGATCAGGATGCCTACCTACGTACTTACTTCCTTGATCCATACTCTTAGCTGTAATTTCTTTTTTTTTTCTTTCTTTTTTTTATTATTAGATATTTTATTTACACTTCAGATGCCATCCCCTTTCCCCATTCCCCCCCCCTTAGAAAACCCCTATCCCATGCCCCCTTTTCCTTTTTGCATTTATACATTTTTTTAAAAATAATGTTAATCATAAGCGTTATAAGTTTGGAATTGTTCAATCAGAGGTGTAACCCACTGACCAACCTAGATATAACAACTATCTTTGACTGGTGGAGATACATGAATATCTGCCTCCCTGTCTCCCCCCTCTTTCTCTCTTTCACCACCTAGCTTCTCCTATCCTTCTTCTCCTCCTCTTCTTACTCCTTTTCTTCCTCTCAGTACTCCTCCTACCTTAGCTCTTCCTACACATCACCCTTCCTGTTAAAATGAAACTTTTCTCTCAAAATACAATTAGAGCATAATTATGCCAATTTGTACCAGTGAGGTACAAGGTAGTCCTAATACCCAGTCCATCATTTTTTTGACTAACCAGCACTTCTGTCATCTATCCTAACTAAAACATTTAGTTCTGAACCTGGCTTTAGGATGAATGTCAGCTGACGACCATCCACTCAAATCTTTTCTCTTACGGTAAATAGCTATAAGTTTTCAACCCCATCAGAAATCCAGAATGACTGAGTTAACTATAATTGTGGGAAGCACAAAGCATAGCTTCTAAAACTTAGCCAATTTATAGAGACCTCTGAACACCTGAAAAGCCCCTATACTACCGAAAGTTGGAGCATCAAATCTTCAGCCTTCTGGCCCAGAATCATCTGACAGACCTTGGTGATGCAGGATTATTAAGGACTGATTACTCTGTCTAGGCAGATATAATCAGTCGACTATATTCTGCATGTGTGTCCTTTTCTGGACAGTAATTTGTCTGTAGACGAAGAGAGGCAATTCTTGCCTAGTGGCTGTTACCACACAACTGGAGTAACTCCAAGGATGCTCAATTTCTTCTTAAAATCCACGACAGGAAGCTGTCAGGAGCAGACATGTCTCTAATCAATATGAACATTAATATATAAATATTTGTAGCATCAGTTCTATGGACTTCTGATGTTTTGAAAACCAACTATCCATGTAAGGTAACCTAGACTGTTTTCTGTTAACTCCTCTCAGCTATTTCTAAGTAAAATATGGAAAACACCCTAACAATAAACTCAAAAATATGAATTTGCTATAGTCCCTTAACTCATAGGTTACCCATCCCAAATCAGTTAAAAAAGGTTAAAAAAGGACTGGGTCTAGGCATTGTATTCCTAAATGTGTTATACAGGCACAATGCCCATGAGTGTATCAATATTCATCTCATTTTTATATTAATAAGAGGCTCATACCAATGAAAACCTTAAATTTGAGATCAAAGTAAATTTTGTACCATTTAAGAAATTATAACTTCATCTTGATAATAATTATACAGATTTCTACCAGTAGGTTATGGCTATGCAGTAAGTCCTAGCTAATCCCCCCTGTTCCAACAAAACCACTACGTGTCCCTAGAAAGACAGACCATTATTAACCACATTAGTCCCCAAGCTCAGGGAATAGGGGCACTGACTCTTCTTTAACTTCTTCAAGCTGATTAAGGGCGTTGAGATTTTAGAAGAGGGGTGGGGGGAGAGTAAGTTGATAAGCCTCTGGTGCTGTGTCTTCACTGAATCCAGATGGAATTCCAGGACATCAGAGGTTTGGGCAGGTCTGCTCAGTATGCTTGATGAGTAGATACACCAAGGCTGTGTATTCTGCAATATACAATTCTCAGAACAAGTTTTAGTATCAAGAAAAAACAAATTTCCCACCCCCAGGGGGCTGACATTTTTTTTTAAAGATGTTGGTTCTGAAGACTTTTTTTTTCCCGCTTGTTAAAATTGGTTGTAGTATTTATGTTTCACATTTTATCCCCTTAGCCTACTTCATCCCACCACCCAGAAACCTATCCAATCCCCCTCCTCATGCTTCCATGAGGCAGTGACCACACCTACCCCCTCACTATCCCCTCCCCGCCCTCACATCCCCCCCCCACTGTGTGTTCATTCATTCATTTTTCATTCTTTTTTTATGGGACCAAGAAACTCCTCTCCCACCTATGTCCAACAGGGCCATCCTTCCTTACATATACCTCTGGAGTCTTGGGTCCCTCCCTATGTGTTCCCAGGCTGGTGGTTTAGACCCGGGGGGGGGGGGTTCTGGTTGTTTGGTATTGTTGCTTTCCACCTGGGGTCAATAACCCTTTCTGCTCCTTCAGTCCTCTCACTAAGTTCTCCATTGGGAAACCCCTGATCATATCAGTGGTTAATTGTGAACATTGTCCTCTGAGTGTTTTAGTCTTTGGCTGACCTCTAAGGAGACAGCTATATCATGTTCCTCACAATATGCACTTCCAGCCATCCACAACAGTGTTTAGATTAGGTGGCTGTACATGGGGTGAATACCCAGGTGGAAAGGTCTCCTGATGGCCCCTCCTTCAGTTTCTGTTCCATGTTTTGTTTCCCTATTTGCTCCCTTGAGCATTTTTATTTCTCGTTCTAAGTAGAACTGAGGCATCCCCTCTTGGTCGTCCTTCTTCATGAGCTTCATGTGGTCTGTGGGTTGAGTCTTCGCTAATCCAAGCTTTTGGGCTAACATCCGTGGAGATATGTTTGTGTTAACTATCTTCTTTTGGGGTTTTTGGAAGATTACTTTCTTGCTTTTTCTAGGTTGTAGTTTCCCTCCTTGTGTTGGAGTTTCCCACCAATTATTCTTTGACATGCTGGATTTGTGTTGAGATACTGTGTAAATTTGGATTTGTCATGGAATATTTTGGTTTCTCCATCAATAATGATTGACAGTTTTGCTGAGTATAGTAGTCTGGGCTGGCATTTGTGTTCTCTTAGGGTCTGTATGATATCAGTCCAGGATCTTCTGGCTTTTATGGTCTCTGGTGAGAAGTCTGGTGTAATTCTTATAGGTCTGCCTTTATATGTTACTTTGCCTTTTTAGCTGTAATTTCTTGTTTCACATGTTTTTGGTTCAGTCACTTCGTGTTGTAAGTTCCTGTGCTTCTGGTGTTCTCTGGATCACCTTTTATTTGGTCGAGGCATGTCTTTAGAGATTTGAAGCCAGAAGTGGTTAAAATGTTTGATTGAAGTTCCCAGTCAAGTTGGTTTATTGAGGAGTTTCTCCTGGCTTCAGCTTCATGAGAATGCAAATTTTAAGGAGAGTGATATTTGACAGCAGCTTGGAGTAATTTCCTAGCTTGTGACTGTTAGTTGAACAATCAAAACTTTTGCCTTTGCTCTTAGATATTTCCTTTTGTTCCTTTGTCAACCAAGAGATAAAATACTTGTCTATTTGAATATTAAGCCCTCGAAACTGTGGGAAAACCTAGTCAGGAAAAAAAAAAAAAACAACAACAGCAACAACAAAAAAACCAAGAAAAAACAATATACCAATATTCCAAGGCTAATGTGTTTTTTTTTTTTAACTTAAAAAATAATCTACTAACTCTACTTTATTACACTTTCAGTTTGTAGAGTTGGTGGGTCAGGGGGAGGGCAGAGCAGCCATGGCTCTTTCATAGTCATGTTGTTTCTCATAATTTTGTTGCTATCATCTATGTTTCTTCTTGCCTTCTTGTGTTTTGTTTCTACCTCTAATAACAAAAATAACAGGAAGAAACATGTACTTTTCCTTAATACCTCTTAACATCAATGGACCCAATTTCCCAAGAAAAAGACATAGACTATCAGACAGGATAAGTGAGCAAGACCCAGCATTTAGCTGCATACAGAAAATGCACCATAGTGAAAAAGACAGACAGTACCTAAGAATAAAAGGCTGGAAAACAATTTTCCAAGCAAATTGTCCCAAGAACCAATCTGAAGTTGCCATTGCAATATTGAATAAAATCGACTTTCCACCAAACATTATCAAAAAAGATATGAAAGGACACTTCTTACTTATCCAAAGAAATATCTACCAAGATGAACTCTCAATTGTGAAAATCTATGCTCCAAATGTAAGGGTACCCACATTCATAAAACAAACTTTACTGAAGCTCAAAGCACACATTACACCTCACACAGTAATAATGGGAGACTGTACACCCCACTCTCTGCAATGAATAGATCATGGAATCAGAAATTAAACAGAGAAACAGTGAAATTAAGAGAAGTTATGAACCAAATGGATTTAACAGATATCTATAGAACTTTTTATCTTAAAGCAAAAGAATATAGCTTCTTCTCAGCACATCATGGTACCTTCTCCAAAAATGACCAGATAATTGGCCACAAAACAGGCCTCAACAGATATAAGACGATTGAAATAACCCCATGCAACCTATCAGATCACCACAGACTAAGACTGGTCTTTACTAACAACAGAAACAACAAAAAGCCCACATACACATAGAGAATGAACAACATGTTACTCAATGATAACTTGGTCAAGGAAGAAATACAGAAAGAAATTAAAGACTTTTTAGAATTTAATGAAAATGAAGGCACATCATACCAAAACTTATAGGACACAAAGAATGCAGTGTTAAGAGGAAAACTCATAGCTCCAAGTGCCTATTAAAAAAAAACTGCAGAGAACATACACTAGCAACTAGAAAACACACCTGAAAGCGCCAGAACAAAAAAAAAAAAAAAACAATCAAATGAACTGAAGAGGAGAAGACAACAAGAAATAATCATATTCAGGACTGAAATCAACCAAGTAGAAACAAAAAGAACTATACAAAACAAGAACAACAACAAAAGTAGCTGGTTCCTTGAGAAAATCAACAAGATAGATAAACTGTTAGCCAGATTAACCAGAGGGCACAAAGACAGTTTTCAAATTAATAAAATAAGAACTGAAAAGAGACACAAAACACCAGAAACTTAGGAAATTCAAAAATCATCAGATCCTATTAGAAAGGCATATACACAAGAAAACTAGAAAATCTGGATTTAATGGACAATTTTCTAGACACCTACCAGGTACCAAAGATCAGATAAAGCACCTAAAAAGTCCAATAACCCCTAAAGAAATAGCAGCAATCATTAAAAGTTTTCACAGCTGTGGGGAGCCAACAGAAGGCAGACATCATCCTTGTAGCCATCTTAAACCATATACCCTGACAAGAGACTTGTTTACAACAGCCTACAACAGCTGAGCACACTCTGATAACATCTTGATTTAGATACCCAGGATCTTCCCTTGGTTGTGTGAGACTTAAAGGTGTGATTTAGAGCCAAGACTTAAGAGCATGACTTAGAGATCAGATTTAGAGATATGACTTAAAGGTGTGGCTTAGAAGTGAGACACATAAAAGGTGAGAGGCAGACAGAAGAATTTATTAGACACTGAAATTAAACACTTAGCACTTGAAGAAAGAACTTGGAGCTGGGAAAGAGACTAGCAACTGGAATTAGGAGTAGCTCCTAGGAACTAGGGACTTGAAACTAGGGACTTGGAGAGAAGAGAGAGACTGAAGAATAAATGGGATTGAATCACACTCTGTCTGGTCTCCATTCTTTGAATCCATCCTCACTCTCTCTTGCTGAATCCCGACCTGGGGATTGGAGCAGCTTAGGACAGTGCAGGCTCTAACAGTTTAGCCCCCAAGGCTTTTGGCAGTGCAGGTTCCAACATTGACAGAGTGACTCTCAACATTTTATGGTACCTAAAGTGGGGTAGCTCGGGTCATAACACACAGCAAAATAATAATAATAATAATAATAATAATAATAATAATAATAATAATAATATAAATAATCCCAAGACAAGATGGTTTTAATGCAGAATTCTATGAGACCTTACAAGAACACCTAATACTGGTAAATTCTCTTTAAACTAGTCCACAAAATAGAAACAGAAGGAACACTACCCAATTCATTCTATAAACCCAAAATTGTGTTCTTACCTAAACTACACAAAGTCCCAATAAAGAAAGACAACTTTAGACCAATCTCCCTTATGAATATCAATGCAAAATATTCAATATAATTCTCACAAACCGAATCTAAAACTCATCACAAAAATCATCCATGATCATCAAGTAGGCTTTATCGCAGGAATGCAGAGATAGTTCAATGTATGGAAATCCATTCATATAATCCAATATATAAATAAATTCTCACTAGATGCTGAGATAACATTTGACAACATTCAACACCACTTTATGGTAAAAATCTTGGAAAGAACAGGAATTCAAGGTCCATACCTAACATAGTAAAAGCAATATACAGCAAACCAATAGCCAACATCAAACTATATCTTTTTCTCTTTAGAAACTTGAAGCACTCACACTAAAATCAGGGACCAGACAAGGCTACCCACTGGTTTCCTACCTATTCAATAAACTACTGGAGTCTTAGCCAGAACAATTAGACAACAAAAGGAGGTCAAAGAATAAAAATTGGAAAGGAACAAGTCAAAATATCACTATTTGTAGATGTTAGGATAGTATACATAAGTCATCCCAAAACATCCACCACAGAACTCCTAAACATGATAAACAACTTTGGTAAAATGGTTGGATATAAAATTTACCTAAACAAAAAAGTAGTCTTCCTTTAAATAAACAGACTCAGAAAGAAATTAGGGAAATGACACCCTTCACAATAGTGACAAATAAAATACCTTGGTGTAAATCTAATCAAGAAAGTGACAGATCTGAATGACAAGAACTTCAAGTCTCTGAAGAAACAAATTAAAGATCTCAGAAGATGGAAAGATCTCCCATGCTTATAGATGGGCAGGTGGGCAGGATTAATATAGTAAAAATTGTCATATTTCCATAAGCAATGGACAGATTCAATGCAACCCCCATCCAAATCCCTACTGGATTCTTCACAGAGTTAGAAAGACCAATTCTCAAATTTATTTGGAATAACAAAAAATACAGAATAGTGAAAATTATTCTGAATGATAAAAGGTCTTCAGAAGGTAACACCATCCCTGACATCCAACTGTACTAAAGAGCAATAGTGATAATAAAATGCATGATGTTAGTACAGAGATAGGCAACAAGATCAATAATTTTGAATTGAAGACCCAGAAATGAACACACACAATTGTCACTTGATCTTTGACAAAGGTGCTAAAACTATACAGTGAAAAAAAAAGACAACATTTTCAACAACAAATAGTGCTGGTTCAACTGAAGTTCAGCATGTTGAAGAATGGCAAATCAATCCATACTTTTCTCCTTGTACAAAGCTCAAATCTAAGTGGATCAAGACATCAACATGAAAACAAATACACTGAAACTAATAGAAGAGAAGGTGGGGAAGAGCTTCGAACACATGTTTACAGGAGAAAGTTCCTAAACAGAACACCAATGGCTTATGCTCTAAGATCAAGAGTTGACAAATGTGCTGGGCAGTGGTGGCACACGCCTTTAATCCCAGCACTTGGGAGGCAGAGGCAGGTGGATTTCTGAGTTCCAGGAGAGCCTGGTCTACAGAGTTAGTTCCAGGATAGCCAGGACTACACAGAGAAACCCTGTCTCAAAAAAAAAAAAAAAAAAAAAAAAAAAAAAAAAAAAAAAAAAAAAAAAAAAGAGTTGACAAATGAGACCTCATAAAATTGCAAAGCTTCTGTAAGGCAAAGGACAGTGTCAATAGGACAAAACTGCAACCAAGAGATTGGGAAAAGATCTTTACCAATCCTACATCATAGAGGGCTAAAATCTAATATATAAAAAGAACTCAAGAAATTAGACTTTAGACAATCAAATAGCCATATTAAAAATGGGGTACAGAACTCAACAAGAATTCTTAAATGAGGAAACTTGAATGGTCGAAAAGCACCTAAACAAATGTTCAACATAGTCATCCGAGAAATGCAATTCAAAACAACCCTAAGATTCAACCTCACACCGCTCAGAATGGCTAAGATCAAAAACTCAGGTGATAGCAGATGCTGGGGAGGATGCAAAGAAAGAGGAACACTCCTCCATTGTTGGTGGGATTGCAAGATGGTACAATCACTCTGGAAATCAGTCTGGTATTTCTTCAGAAAATTAGACACAGTATTATCTGTGGATCCAGTGAAACCACTCCTGGGCATATACCCAAAAGATGCTCCAACATACAACAAAAACACATCCTCCACTATGTTCATAGCGGCCTTATTTATAATAGCCAGAAGCTGGAAAGAACCCAGATGTCCTTCAAGAGAGGAATGGATACAGAAAATGTGGTACATTTACACAATGAAATACCATTCTGCTATTAAAAACAAAGAATTTGTGAAATTCTTAGGCAACTGGATGGAACTAGAAAAATATCATCCTGAGTGAGGTAACCCAATCACAAAAGAACACACATGATATGCACTCACTGATAATTGGATATTAGCCCAAAAATTCACAATACTTAAGATACAACTCACAGATCACATGAAGCTGAAGAAAAAGGAAGACCAATATGTGGTTGCTTTGGTCCTTCTTAGAAGGAGTAACAAAATACTCACAGGAACAAATAAGGACACAAAGTGTGGAGCAAGGACTGGAGGAGGGGCTGTCTGGAGACTGCCTTACCTGGGGATTCAGCCCATGTGCAATCACCATATGCAGGCATGGTTGTGGATTCCTGGAAATGCATGCTGATCAGAGTCTGATATGCCTGTCTCCTGAAAGTATCTGCCAGAGGTGGATCCTCAAAGCTAACCAGTGAACTAATCATACAGTCCCCAATGGAGGAGATAGAAAGAAGACTGAAGTGGCTGAAAGGGCTTGTGGTCCCATTGGAAGAGCGAGAATACCAACAAACTAGAATTCTCAGGGTCTAAACTGCCAGCCCTGGAACATGCTTGTAGGGACCCATGGCTCCAGTTGTATATGTAGAAGAGGATGGCTTTGTCAGGCATTGGTAAGACAGGAGGTCCTTGGTCCCATGAAGGCTGGATGCACCAGTGTGGGGGAATTGAAAGGCAGGGAGCAGGTAGTACATGAATGAGTCTGGGCACATTCTCATAGAAGTAACAGGAGGAGAGATGGGATAAGGGATTTCTTAGGTGGTGGAAATGGGGAAATGGAATAACATCTCAAAAGTATATAAATAAAATATCCAATAAAAAAAGAGAGAAATAGTGATCATGGGAGTGATCACTGAACTTTTTTTATTGCCATGCTTGTTCCTTGACTATTTGTGTTTATTGTCTTGCTTGTTCCTTGACTATTTATATCTTTTGTATTGCCTGTTCCTTAACCTAAGACTGATCTTATTACTTGCATGTAATTAAAAATGGTATAAAAGCAAAAAGGAGGAGGGGGAATGGAATGGGGGTTTCTGGAGGGGAGAGAATGGGAAAGGGAATCACATCTGAAATGTAAATAAATAAAATATCCAATAAAAAAGAAAGTGAAAAGAAAGAAAAAGAAAGCCTTAGGTGAAGCAAGCAGTACATGGGACACAAATGGTAGACAAAATATTAATAAAAGTTATTCCTATACAAGTGGCTATATGATAAATTTCTTTTTCATTTTATTTTATTTTTATTTTATTTTATTTTATTTTATTTTATTTTTTGGTTTTTCATGACAGGGTTTCTCTGTGTAGTCCTGGCTGTTGTGGAACTCACTCAGTAGACCAGGCTGGCCTCGAACCCAGAAATTCACCTGCCTCTGCCTCCCAAGTGCTGGGATTAAAGGTGTGTGCCACCACTGCCTGGCTATGATAAATTTCTTAATTGTATAACAAGAGAAGAG
Source organism: Arvicanthis niloticus (assembly GCF_011762505.2). Taxonomy (NCBI): domain Eukaryota; kingdom Metazoa; phylum Chordata; class Mammalia; order Rodentia; family Muridae; genus Arvicanthis; species Arvicanthis niloticus. Next base: position 48,805,752 of record NC_047674.1, read on the forward strand.
ATACCATGTAGGCTCACTGTAGTTTCATTGTGTCAACCTTACATTTGATAAAGATGATAATTAAACAGAAGTGCTTACTGAACTCTCAATTGTCTATTTCCAAAGAGAAGAGACTTTCTTATTTTTTTTAGCTGGTATCTATTTTTCTGTCTTCAGAAGGGAAATTTCCAAAGAAAACAGTTACAAATATTTGACAGGTGCTTTTCATAGTGTATAGCTTTCATGTATATTGGACATGAATCAGGTTAACTGGGTTATGATTATGTAGACTGAAATAAAAAACACCATATAAAGCATTTTGTGAAGAATAATTTTAAGTTATAACATATTTTTTTAACATTGAAATTTATTTTACTTTCTTCTTTCAATAAAAATATAAAGACAATTAATGTATTGTATACATATTCTATTTATGTTCACTCAATCCTTGCTTTGAGAAATGGGTGGTTTCCTATTCTAAGATTTAAAGATTTAAATATTTCCTAAAATATTTAAATATTTAAATATTTAAATATTTCCTAAAAAATTTAAAGATTTCCTATTCTAAGATTTAAAGTCAATTGCACATAGTATCCACTCAGGAGTTGCCAAATCATTCATTCTTTATATGCTGTTAAATGACATTTAGTGTGGATGCCTTAGCCTTTCTGCAATTACTCACAGAAGTAGCTTACCTTATAAATTGAAGGGGTGGTACCTTATTCTGTATACAGTCTGTATATTTCACATTTTCAAATTCATTTTTTAACTATGTAATTTGCTTTAAATTGTGATCTGGCTCAATGGTATTGTAGTCATTACTAACAAACATCTGGTTCATTTTAAATTTGTTATATTATTTACTCTATAATTTTCCTAGAACCCTCCCATAAACTGCATAATGCTCTTTTTCCAATTACTACTCATTTTTATTATTGAAATTTATGTCTAAAACTTTATTAACAACCTCTCCATAGACATCTCTAATGTTTTATTTTCTTGCTCTTACTTCCTACACAAAAATTATCAAAATTTCCTACAAAATATTTTAGGTTATGCTGGATCATCACACACTCATTTTATACAAGAAACAGAGTAGTGATATTTACACTTTTACTGGTGGACCAGTAAATAGTGAATTGCAAGTAAGGCAAGTGCTTCCTATGACAGGTTAACTACCCAAAGGTGTCTTTACTATCTAAGACGGCCACATTAGGAAATGCATTGCAATTGAGTTTTTCAGCTATCAGTATGGTGTGTTGCTTTATATTGCTTCCCAATTTACAGAATCTATTTGTGAAGATACAGTGCAGTACCTTAACTTCCCTGTACATTTTAAAGACAGGTTCTTGTGCATCATTAGACATTGTTGTCTTAGTATATTTTGTTGTAACTCACTTTTATGCTCCATGATCCTAGCTTGATGCTTCTTTCATAGCCATTCAGTTCAGTCCCCTCCTGTTGGATCATCCCATGTTTCTGGGGATCTCAGTCTTTTTTCATTGGGAAGAGGAGGGTTTTTAAGGTTTTGAAACCATGATTTTGCTGCATTGGTTACACTTCCCAGTACAGTGGTTGGATTGAAGTCTTTCTCTTGGGTTCTGCTTTTGAACATCAGAATATTTAAGATAGAAACATTGGATATCAATCCTGAGTATTTTCCTCACATGTGATTGTTGGGTCAACAATCTACTATTTTGTCAAAGTCTAATTTTTCCTTTCTCCTTTTTAAAAAATGAGATGTTGATTGGAGTCATGTCTATTTTGACTCTCAGTATCTAGCAATTTTGTTCACATTTTTATGACCATTATAACGACATTAATAATTGCCTCTGTATTTTATCCAGTCTTTGATATTTTCTGTAATGTTTTCTTGCCTTTCTGTTGTTCTTACATTTTTGATGGCACAGAATATTATAAACAAATAGATTTAAAAATTAAGTTTCAGGATTGTAGCATTTAGTAGATTGTGGCTTAGTCCACACTTTTTTACATCAAGAAGTATTAATTGAAAGAATACTTATTTATTCTTGGCATTACTAAAGATTCTTGATAGTTATGATTGATATTTGACAGTATTGTCATAATATAAAAGATCTGTGAGAAATGTAACAGTATAGATTGGTAATTTAATTGATCAGTTGAAACATTTAGAAAAAATCTAATAAAGAATGATCAAATATTTCATAAATATAAAAGGAAAATGTATTTAGGTTTGGTTTATTTCAAAATAGTATTTCCATTCTTGAGTATTCTTTGATTTGCAGGTCATTCATCAACAAACTATATCAAAACCCCATGTACTTCTCTTTCACTTTCAGCTTCCTTTAGTTGCATGATGTCATTTTATCTTATCATGTCCTTTAATAGTAAAGATCTAAGCCAGGCACTTGTGCTCCAAGATTTCAAGCCCAACACATGATCAGCTTGCAATGAATCCCAGGGAGTTTGATGTTTGCCTAACCTGTAGAGCTAATTCCTGAATAGCTAAGGCTATGCAGAAAAAAGCCTGTTTTAAAAACCCCCAAACAAAAACAAAAAAGCAAGTAAAGTTCCAGTATCCCATCTTATTCTTCAGTTACCTGCAAGTATTCCTCAGATTTTTTTCTCTTTCTCAAATTCTCAGTTTCATGCAGTACCCTTATATTTCAGCACTAGGTTGAATAAAAATGCCACAATTTGGTGATGACATATTATTAGCTTATAATTAAACCAATACTACCTTTGTTTTTTAAGTCTCTAGGATTACATCAGTCAGAGTAAGTAGTTGGGGTTAAGAGGGGAACAGAAGGATAAAGGGGGTAAGAAGGGCAAAGTCCAGCCCAGCAGTGGTGGTGCATGCCTTTAACCACAGGATTTGGGAGGCAGAGGCAGGTGTATTGCTGAGTTTGAGGCCAGCCTGGTCAACAGAATGAGTTCTAGGACAGCTACAGCTATACAGAGAAATCCTGTCTCAAAAACAAAACAAAAATCAAAAACAACAATAACGACAACAAGGGCAAACCAACCAAGAAAAGAGAGCAAATAAAGAAGGGCTTTTACTAGGGCTGTGTTTAAATAGACAAACGGAGATTAAAGGATAAAGGAGACAAATACAAAGGATGACTCAAGCAGGTACCATATTTTATTTATCTCAAATTTCACACATAATCATATAATCTTTTGTATATGCACATCTGTTTGTATGTACATAAACACAAGTAGACTCTGTGTGTGTGTGTGTGTGTGTTGATGTGTTTGTTTTAAATAAAATTATACTACTTGTTCTAACAGTGCTTCCAAAGAACCATAGACAAATACATATTCTACAGACAGGGATGAAAAAACTTTTGAATGAATGGTTCATGAAGTTAAAACCAATGACTATTGAGAAAATATAAACCATACCCATGGCTTTAGAATGTCTTTATGAAGTTAAATGTCAAATAGCATTGTTGAAGGCATGTTACACAAAGCATTCAGATAATTTTCTTTGGAAACATGATTTTTAGGTTCCATCAAGGAGAAGCTAAAAACTAGCTAGTCATCTTCTCAAGATGGTTTCACCATGGACTCACCATACAATTAACAACAGATTTTCTTTTGCAGGCAAGGCCCAAGAGATTTCCTTTTAGAAAATATCCCTGCTATTACTATGTTTTTCCTGTCATTATTAAGCATATATTATAATCACTAGGTATCAGCCCACCTTTTTAGCAGATTTCTGCAAAATAAAGATGTACTGTCATATAGCTATGCTGTATAAACAAATAGATGATTTTTTAATTCTTAATTAGAATGCCGAATTCCTGAAATTATGTTAGAAATTATTAAATGCCTTTATAATAGGACTGCTATTAATGTCATTTCTGATATCAAAATTGCATTGAGAACTCTACCACTCTTCAAGTATCACTAGTTATTTCTTCTGAGATAGCAAGAAGGCACATTCTAAGAGGTTGTAAAATCTTCAACCAACATCAGAAAAAGGGAACTAAGTGCTTACTATAGGTACAAGGACAATATATATAATATTAGCTGGATTAATCTATACAAAACTTCACTGATAGCTTGCTCACAAAAGTTATGGATTTTAATTCTCCATCAGCCAGTACAGCTAGTGAAAGATGATGAATGTTTAGACAGATAATTATTCCTAATGTGTCTGCATTTAATCATTTTCTCTTGAAACTTCCTATTCTACTTATGATATGAATTAGTGTATATTTGTGATGAACATTTTACCATGTCATATATTATAAAAGATGTATAAGTACTGAGGACAAAGAGCAGAGATAAGCCCATTTCCTTCTTTTCTTAGAGAACTAACATGATGAAGTGTTTTCTGGTATTCACCAGAATGGTGGATGCTGGTTTTATAACCGTCCATTCTAGTAGACTCTGTCTTGTTATTTGGGAATTGAAACCACTGAGGTTGCAAGACATTAATGATTGTCTTAGGGATTTACTTCTGTAAACAGACACCATTGTAAGTCTTACAAGGACAACATTTAATTGGGACTGGCTTACAGGGTCAGATGTTCAGTCTAATAATCATCGAGGTGGGAGGAAGAGGTGGTGAAGGCAGAGGTGAGAGTTTTACATCTTCATCTGAAGGCTGCTAGTGGAAGACTTGCTTCCAGGTAGCTAGGTGTAGGGTATGACACCCACACCCACATACCTATTCCATACTGACATACCTATTCCAAACAGACCACATCTCCAAATAGTGCTACGCCCTGGACCAAGCATATTAAACCATGACAATGATAAAAAATATTTACTTCCTATTATTTTTATATTGGTGGTAGGGTGTCTTTGTGTGTGTTTATATGTGGTTTTTATGTGTGTGTGTTTCTATCTGTGTGTGTGAGTGAGTGTGTGTGTGTGTGTGTGTGTGTGTGTTTGTATTTTACCCTCCTGTTTTTGATGGTGTGAAATTATTCATTTCCTATGCTTACTTGATATAATTAACCTCTTTGGGTTGCAATTTTCTTCTAGTATTTTCTGAAGGTCCGCATTTGTGAAAATGTATTAAAACATTTGTTTTTGTCATGAAATATTTTGTTTTCTATATCTATGGTGATTGAAGCTTTCCGGGGTATGTTAGTCTGTACTGACATCTGTGTTCTTTTAAAACATTCAAGACATCTATTAACTCCTTTCTGGCTTTTCGAGTCTCTCCTGAGATGTTGGATGTAATTCTAATAGGTCTGGCTTTATATATTAATGGGATATTAGCCTCTAAGTCCTTAATATTATTTCTTGGTTTTGAACATTTAGTATTTTAATGATTATTTGGTGAAAGGACATTATCTTTCTTTCTTCTTCTTTGTATTTTTTCTTTGGGTCAAATCTATTTTCTGCCTTCTACCCATTTAGTAAATTTATAGGTATTTAATTCTTTATGTTAGGGATAATTTCTTCTATAAATGTTGAAAATATTTTCTGGATTTGAGCTGGGGGTACTCTATCTATTCCTATTATTTTTAATTTGGTCTTTTCACTGTATTACATATATACTGGATATTTTGTGTCCAGATTTAACATTTAACATTTTCTTTGACCAATGAACTGTTTCCTTCTACTGCATTTTCTATGCCTGGGATTCTACCTTCTGGCTCCTGTATTCTGTTGGTGATGCTTCTGTCAGTAGATTTTTTTCTTTTATACAGGTACTCTATATCCAGGATATCCTTTTTTTTATTGTTTCATTCAGTGGTTTGAATATACTTGTCCCATGGAAAGTGGCACTATTAAGAGCTGTAGACTTTTGGAATATGTGTGGCCTTATTGGAGAAAGTTCATCACTATGGAGGTATGCTATGGGTTCCTATGCTCAAGTTTGGTCCCATACGGAGAAGACCCTCCTCTGCTGCCTGTGTAATATACTTCCTTTCTGAATGCCTTTGGATCAAAATGTAGATTCCATATCTTCCCTAGCATCTATGTCTGTCTGCAAATTGCTGTGCTTCCTGTCATGATGACAATGGACTGAATAATGTACTCTAGATATAATTAAATGTATTACTTTATAAGAGTTTCCCTGGTCAAGGTATAACTTCACAGGACTGGAACCCTAATACTCTTCAATTTTTATTTTTTTTATAAATTGAACAATTTTATACTTGCTCATTAACAGTTTGATTGCATATTCCTGTATTTCTGAAAGGAGTTTATATTTCCTCTTTAAGGGCTATATCCTATACAAAAGATTGGATGAAGTGTAATTTTCTTCTGCTTCAAATGCATTAGAATATTAACGGCTTTCTGTGACTCTGTTAGTGAGATATTTCACAGGCAGTATTTGATTTTGTTTTTATGCTGGCCTTTACTCATCTTGGCTTTACAATTTGTTACAGATTTAGATGCTGATTTGTGAGTTTATCTTTCTTAGTTATGTGTTTTGGATGTTCCTCTAGGACCCTTTCTTTTTGTTTCCTCTCTGTCTTCTGCTCAGTGTGACTTGGGAGTCTGTTAAATATGAGAGGAGAGTTCACTGCAAGTAGGGGCATGTTCTCTGAGGTTTTGGTTGCCTGCATGGCTTCATGGATTTTGGATGCAAACTTTGATTCTAGAATCTGTGGTACCACCCTGCCTTGGTGTCAATTGTGTATGTGGGCCTCAGGGAAAGCAGCAGGACTTTAGGACTAGAAAATTGAATAGAGTGGACTTAAGACTGTTGCATGTACTTTAAGGGGAGTTGACAGGCAAAGGTTTGGGGCATTGTTTTACGTGTTTCCCTCCTGTGCTAGGATGCTGGAAGAAAACAGGCAGAGTGGCCAGAAAATGAAATGCAGGGTACATGGTCTATGCCATGTAATTTTATAAACATATTTAGAGTCATCTATTGGATACTTAAGTTGAATAAAATGCCTATGTCTGATATTCATTCCAGTCCAGTTTTTATATTTGTATGAGGGAAGATCGCACAATGAATTCAGTAGTATGACTTTTGTGTTGTAACATAGACAAAGATAGACTGGCCTCTAGGTAAGGCACAGGTAACAGACATGTTCCAACCATGTCTAACATGGTGAATCAATTACTTTACTTATGCTTTTTATAGAAAGCTGGCAGAAGTGATTTATAGAGAAGTATGGGTGTCTCAAGCAGCAGTAGCACTAAAAACTCAGCATGGCTGCCAACTGTCAATCATCCAGGAAGCTACTTGATCCACAACCCCCTCTGTGTTAACTGCAGCCCACTCTTCCAAAAATCTTTCCTTTATCAAGCAGGTGAAATTTGAATCTTCTTAGTGCTTGACTCTTGAAAATTTCACTATCTTCCTTAGTCTAATGAGCTTCTTTATTGCCCAAAAGACAAATCATCCAATTTTAGTAAAGAGCTACACAGTACAAACTCTTAAAATTCTGACTTAACTTAATTATTTCCATTTTTATTAAATAAAATAATTTTATTAAGAAAACTACTTCATCCCACAACATATCTTACTTTTAAAAAATGAACTATTAGTTATATTCTCCTCACTATTATATTAACTTTCACTAAAATATGATTTCATATTTGAGTTTACCTACACAAAAAAATAAATAGCAATACAGAAGTAATAATATATCACCATATATATTAAAATGATTGGATTGTTAATAACAAAAATATTGTCATTGATATTGAGAACATAGTTAATGTATAAAACACCTGTCAGGGAAGCATGGATTTGAGTTTGTATACCTAGAACTATTTTAAAAAGCAGGCAGGCTATCATGCTTATCTCAGAATTGGGAGGTGGAAAAAGGAAAATCCAATAAATTATGGGCCTCTTCGTCAAGCAATCAATTATTTCTGATTTTTATCAAAGACTCTATCTCAACAAACAAGATGGGGAGTACTTCCTGCCACACAGAAGACCCTTTTATTAAAGGGTCTTTTCTAACGCGCCCCCCTAGAGCTTTGCGTCCGTGGAGAAATCACGAGACGCAGAGATCAGGTAGTTACTGTAAACGAGGCTTTTTAATCTTTATCACCCACGTGGAAAAACGTGGAGAGACGCGGAAGGGTCGAGCTGAGGAAGGGGTCCCGCTTAAGTACAATCTAGAGTGACGTATTCACTTTTGATTGGCTGTTCGCTGACCACCCAATATGCCTCGGGATTGGCAGTGACTAAGGAAGCCTATCTGCCTAGCACCTGCGCAGATAACAGCAGCTTCCTACATCTCCCCCTGTTTAAATTATTAATATGAAACAGCCTTTTGCCGATTAAATGTAGTACCAAATAAGATTCGAACTCAAACCCGATCAAGCAAACTCCATCTTGGGGGAATAAGCGATCAAGAGCTTATAGCCCGAAGAATTTTTCCTTACCCTTCAGGTGCTATGGAGACCAGTCCTCTGGGTGCACGGGCTAAGGAAATATAAAGAGAATTGACACCCATCCCTGTGCAATGGAGTATATATATATAGCTCCCAGGGGTGCGAGGGCTGTCAACCTATTATTAGGTACCACAATTATTTAGGCAAGAGCTGACTGGACAAGACCTCTCATCTACCCCAGTGCAATGGGCCAAACCCCTGGTGTGCATAGACTGAGAGGGTCTCTGTCATAGGCTATTTTCCAGCCTAGATCGTCAAATTTCAGGGAGGATGCTTGCTCCAAGGCTTGCGAGTGCTTAGGCTTTAAGCTACCTTGTCACTTATTTTGTTGGGCTCTGAGCTTACAAACCAACCATCTATGAATACTAATTCACATCATAGAGCTGTATATCAAGCAGGCCTATTCCGGCTCTTTGGAAAGAAAGGAAGAAAGAAAAGGCAGAAGACATTTATTTTTAAGAAGTAAAATCTCCACGGGCAGCAGGTTCTATCCGCTGGAAATCCGGATTTGCAATGGCTGTTGTACCTGGTCCAACTTCCCATTCCACTTTCCTTTTAAATAAGCAGAAAGATTATGGCTTTAAGTAAATGTATCATTCACAAATCTTAGAGGTGTAACACCTGGATGTGGGGCCGCTGAGACACACAGCTTATTTGAGCCACATCTGTGAGCCCCTTCACATGGGCAGAGCCAATCAACTCTCTGATTGACCAAAGTCTATTTTAAGTCTCCATAACGATGTACTGAAATGGGCACAAAGGTAGGCACATGCACAACCAAGGCTAGGTCTAGTGATCCATTCTAGCCTTGTGCTAAAAGCATGTAACATTCTTATAATCCAAGATATCAGAATTATTCTGAAAGTTGGATAACATAAAGAAAAATGAAGGGTCTACACATATCAACACCGATTGTGTAGATGAATTTCCAAAACACCTTATTAATTTTTAATGTTATTTAAATGGCTAGAGATATTAAATCTTGTAGCCGAAACATTTTGCACTTTACGAAACATATTTAACAAGACAAAGGCAGATATACCCCTTTTTAACATTTTAACAGTGGCTACAACACATAATTTAATTGTGTTGAAGCAAGATAAACTCAAGAAAATATACATATGATTTAATTAAGGACTTGCATCCCTTTGAAAACATTAAACAGAGGTTTTAAATCCTCTTATGGTAAGCTTAAGATGAGGTTTTAGTCAAATAATATCTCTTAACAACTTTTAAAAATCGCTAAGAGTAAATCAAGATTAAAAGTAAACTATTTTTCTTTGCATGTACACTCACAAGCCAGAAGATGGCGTTAGATCCCCACCACAAATGGTTGTGAGACACCACGTGGCCGCTGGGAGTTTAGCCTTTATATTTTAAATTAAGTCTAGCCTTTAATGGCTGAGCTATTTCTCTACCCCTAATTTATCTCAAATATTGAAAGACACTGTCTTTGAATCCTTTTTTTGAAGTAACAAGTATTTTAAAAATTTTAAGAGCTCGCTATATTGAAGCAATAGCTTGTAGAAAAATTTTCTTTAGAGAAATTCACTAATCAAATATAATATACACCAAAGGATTTAACCTCTTACCCTTTTGTATTAAAATGACAACATTTGTATATATATGTAAAATATAAAACATTACCCATTTTCTGAAGCAATTATTTTTTAACAAATATTGTTCCATGGGCTCTTAAACATTATGAATAAATTTATTACCTATAAACCTTTTACCTCTACCAAAAATGTAAAGGAATGGTATAAAAATATTTTTTATGTAAACATTTATTGAAATGGTAGCTGGATAAGACATGTTAGGCTGTATAAATCTTAAATTTGAACTTTATTTTGGATTAATTTAATAACCAATCTTTTTTGTCTCATGAGAATATCGGATAAAAGCCAATTTTATTCTCTAATGATTGTAACACATATTAAAGGAATCTAAGGAATCTTATTTTTAACAACTTTGAATATAAGTTATCTTGTTAGGATCTGGTCTTTAGACTCAGAACGAAAACTGTTTCTGGCCACAGCCTGCGTGTCTTAATTCAAATGTAAATGTACTTAACCTCCCTCTGCCTGCCTGCCTGCCTGCTCAGTCCCGAACTGAACCATTTTGCTTTTATTTAAACCTTAAATTTGAACTAAAAACCTCTGGAACAGTTTAAGATTTTACCAAATCCCACATCGATATACTCAGCCACAATGGCAGAAGAGTCAGAGCCGAAATCTTGTAATCCAGCTTCCTTCTTTCTGATCCTCCGAAGGCTCCCGCTCCTGCAGCCGCGCCTGCACCACGGGGGGGGGGGGGGGGGGGGGGGGGGGGGCCAGCGCTCTGCCGTAGCTCCGCCATTTTGGCTGCAGCAGCCGCGTGGGGACGCAAATTAAATTGCTTCCACCTGTGAAATAAACACAAACAACTTCCCACCCCGGGCCACAGCAGGCCCTCAGCCAATCTTGTATCCTCTTGTTCTTACGAGGGACAATGGCTGCACGGCACCCAGCCATGACATCCTCAAAGATCATCTCCATCACTGGCATTGCTTGCTCTGAGCCCGCAGGACACTCCCTGTGTGCCCGCAGCTGGAAGGCAGCTTCCCCGGGCAGACTGCCTCCCTCCTCTGTCTGCCTTTTGCGGCAAGCTCCCTTGCTCTGTCGGGCTGCAAGCCGCCACACGTAGCAGAGCGCAGACGCCTCTGCAACTGGTCTGACCCAGGCCCTGTTGCAGCGTGTCTGTTCCCACAGCCCGAACCGAGAAGCACGGCAGGGGACCCTCGAGCCTGAGCGAGCCGCTGGCTCCGGCCGAGGTCGGTGGGGCTGGGCTGAGTGACTTAAGATCTTTCTTAGTCTTATCTCAGAATGGCTATACTTTGCACAAGCGGCTACTTCCTCCTCGGAGCTGCCCAGTTCTATGGAGTCAGGCTCCTTAATGAAGTACAGGGGGGTCCTTTTGACCTCCGTTCTCTCTCCACCATCCGGTGGAGGGTCCTCAAGCTTAATGGACTCTGCAGTAGCCCTTGTTCCTTTTGAGTACTCTATCCCTCCAGGCTCCTTGGCCTGATGCCGCTGGCGGCTCACACTAACACACTCTGGTTCTGATAGCCTGGAACGGACCTCTCTTGAAACCTCTTGACTTGTCCTAATAGCTGAAAGCAACGCAAACAGGAGGCTAGCTATTGCGGTGGTAATGGGTGAATATTCACCCGCGACGAAGGTTTCTATCCCAAGCATACCTTCCAGAGGTGACCCCGCACATCCACAATCTTTTAACCGTCCTCGAAGCTCAGGGTTCTTCCGCTAAGGCGTAGAGATTTCTGTCGCCTGGGAAAACCGTGCGTGGGTTTCGCTCGCGTGGAGAATCCGCGTCTGGATTCTCCAGCGCCTGGAATTTAACCCGGGATTTCGGCACCAGATCTAACGCGCCCCCCCTAGAGCTTTGCGTCCGCAGAGAAATCACGAGACGCAGAGATCAGGTAGTTACTGTAAACGAGGCTTTTTAATCTTTATCACCCACGTGGAGAAACGTGGAGAGACGTGGAAGGGTCGAGCTGAGGAAGGGGTCCCGCTTAAGTACAGTCTAGAGTGACGTATTCACTTTTGATTGGCTGTTCGCTGACCACCCAATATGCCTCGGGATTGGCAGTGACTAAGGAAGCCTATATGCCTAGCAACTGCGCAGATAACAGCAGCTTCCTACAGTCTTTAATATTTTAAAGGTGCCAGAAGTTACCCTTTTATTGAACTAGAAGTTTGTGAGCCAGAGTTTATTTATATTTTTTAAAGTACAATTTACTGAGTGTGAAAAATGAGAAGTACCCATAGAATTTAATCCTACTAATAAAACATGTTCTGCTATATATTTATTTTCAGAAAAGCCATTGTTAGAATATTTACGATTTTTATTTTATTTTCACATGTGCTTTTCTGTCATTAAGTAATATGTGAATGTCTATGTTAAGAATTTAAAACAGACTCTGAACAGCCTGCTATCTAAGGGGGACCTCAATTCTCTTGCTACCACTCCTTCAATTCTATCAGACTTCTGAACCTTATAGGTAAGCTTCCATTTCCCCATACATCTCACCTGTCCTCTGAGGCTTCTGGGCCAAATCAAGCTACCCTGAGCAGCTTGCCATCCCAGAGGTACCTCCATTTTCCTGCAGTCTCTCCTACATACCAGTCAGACTCCTGAACCATACAGGTTGGCTTCTCTTCATCCACACATCTTCTTTGTTCTCTGAGCTCCCTGGTCCAAGCCAAATGGCCTGCAAAGACCCTTATCCTAGGAAGACCTCCACTCTTCCTCCACCTCCACCATACTACTAGAATACCATCAGAAGCCTGCCATATCAGGAACATGGTGGTTTACTCCCTTCTCATACATACTACAACAAGAACATCCTGGCACCGAAAACATCCAGGTGTCTCAAAGTCCCAGAAATATCAAAATCAATAAGAGCTTGGACAATAGGACATGACCAGAGTACAGCTCTCTCACTACAATAAGCCATTTATATGCTAACACAACTGAAACACAAGAAAATCACCTTAATTCAAACCTTATAAAGATATTAAGGACATTTAAAGCAGAAATGAATGAATTCCTTAATGAAATACAAGAAAATACAATCAGACAGATAAAGGACTTTAAAGAGGACACAAGTAAATCCCTTAAAGATATACAGGAAAATACAAATAAGCATGTGAATAGAATAAATAAAACTGCAAGACTTAAAACTGAAAATGGAAGCAATAAAAAATTAATAAAATTTTAAAATTACAAATTAATAAAATTAATAATTAATTTATTATGACTCAATTTAATTATTTCCATTTTTATTAAATACAATAATTTTATTAAGAAAACTACTTCATCCCACAACTTATCTTACTTTAAAAAAGTATGAACTATTAGTTATATTCTCTTCAATATTATGGTAACTTTCATTAAAATATGATTGCATATTTGCATTTAATTATTAATAAATTAATAAAATACTAGAGATTAAAATTAGAATTAGAAAAACAAATGCAAGCATACTCAGGATACAGGATACAAATAGGACATTTCAAACACAGAATATACAATAGAAGAAATTGATACGTCAGACAAAGAAAATGTTAAATCTCAAACATTTCTGACACACAACAACCAGAAAATCTAGGATACCATGAAAATACCTTGGCTTCAGAACCAGTAAATAAATTGAAGCAGTCACCAAAAGCATCCCAACTCCAAAAAGCTTTTGGGCAGATGTTTCTTGTGCAGAATTCTGCCATATTTTGAAAGAATTTCTAATAGTAATACCAATACTTCTCAAACTAGTCTACAAGGTAGAACAGAAGGAACACTCAAACATATTTCATGAGGCCACAGTCACACTAATATTTAAACTACACAAAGAATCAAGAAATAAAGATGAATTGAAACCAATTTCTCTTATGAACATTGATGCAAAAATACAAGATAAAATACTTAACGGTATATTGAGAAAGACACCTAATAAATCATCCACCAAAACAAAGTAGACTTCCTCCCAGGTATGCAAGGTAAGATCAACATACAATTTTCCATAAACATAACCAGCATATATACAAATTGAAAGAAAATATCTCATGATCCTCTAATGAGACACTAAAAAAGCCTTTGATAAAACACAATATTTCTCCATTTTAAAAGTTATTAGAGAATCAGGGATACATGGCTGTCAGGAGCCATAATGAGGCAAGCTAATTATTAGCATACGATTTTCCTGAAATGCTTGCCTCAGATTATTATATAATTTTTGACAAAGTGAGCCCTCATTCATCATGGCTGTGAGGGACTTATTTTAGGAAAGATTCCTGCTATTATTGTGCATTTTCTATTGTTATTATTATTATTTATTATTATTATTATTAAACATATGTAACATTCACTAAGCAATAGCACACCCCTTTGGAGCAGATCTCTGCAAATCCACGAAGAGGTACTGTCTTGTAGTGTTGCTATATAGACAAAGCAATGACTTAAGTCTTAATGATGATTCTATAAGAATTCCTAAATTTATATCAATGATTATTAAGCTCTTTTATAGTGAGACTGCTATTAGGTCCCTTTTTGATAGGCAAAACTGAAATGAGAACTCTGCCAGTCTCACAAGTGTCATCAGTTAATTGCCCTTAGATAGTAACCAGACTTTCACCTTCTCAGAGCACATGACAATGAGGTTGTGAAACAATCAACTAAAGGTCACTAAACGGGAACTCATGATTTATTATAGGTGCTAGGACAGAAGAGAAAATATTGCCTGGATTTATCTATACAAAACTTCACTAATTTTTTAGTTATAGTTTTAGTGAACCTTCAGTGAACCCATGGAGCTAAACATATGATAGATGTTTAGCTAGATAATTGCCTCTAATGGATATGCATGTAAACATTCTGTGTTGTAAACGTCTTTTTCAATTTATAATCTGAATTTTGGTGTGAACTTGTGATAAACGTTGTAACATGTGACCATGTAATCTGAAAGATGCATAAGTACTAAAGACAAAGACAGAAGGTAGTAGTCATAGTAGTAGTAGAATAGAGTAGTCATAGATGTAGATGTTCCTTTGGAACCATTCATCCTTTCCTTTCATTTTTCCCTGCTTAGAATTTATTAGCTTAGAATTTTTCCCATGTTAGAATTTTTTTCCTTTTCCCCACTTAGGACCTTACCACATTTCCTCTTAGATAGCCTTCATAGGTGTCGGGAGCCATAATGGGACAAGCTAATAATGAGCAGATGATCATCCTGAAATGCTTGCCTCAGATTATTACATAATCTGCGACGAGTGTGTCCCATTAGCAAGGCTGTGGTGGACGTGATTTTAGGAAAGATTCCTGCTATTAATATGCTTTTCCCATTATTATTATTATTATTATTATTATTATTATTATTATCATCATCATACATATGCTACTATCACTAAGCAATAGCACTCTCCTTTGTAGCAGATCTCTGCAGATCCACGAAGATGTACTCTCTTGTAAGGATGCTATATAGACAAATAGATGACTTCTTAAGTCTTAATGATGATCCTATAAGAATTCCTAAAATTATATCAATGATTACTAAGCTCTTTTATATCGCGACTGCTATTAAGTCCCTTAGGCATAGTCAAACTGCAATGAGAACTCTGCCAGTCTCCCAATGTTATCAGTTAATTGCCCTGAGAGAGATAGTAACTGAACCTTCTCCTGATTAGAGCACATTCCAAGAGGTCATAAAACAATTAGCCTAGGTTACTAGAGGGAATCCACAATTTATTATAGGAATCAGGACAGAAGAGAAAATGTTGCCTGGGTTTATCTATACAAAACTTCACTAATTTCTTAAGTTATAGTTTCAAACTTTCTGCGAACCTGTGGAACTAGACAGGTGATGAATGTCTAGTTAGATAATTACTACTAATGGATATTCATGTAAACATTCTGTGTTGTAAACTTCTATTTCAATTTATGACTTGAATTTTGGTGTGAACTTGTGATGAACTTTGTAACATGTAATCATGTACTCTGAATGGTATATAAATACTGAAGACAAAGAGTTGAGGGAAGGAGCGAGCGAGTTAGGAATTAGTTAGTTAGTTAGGGCCCCATCGCCCTTTCCTTTCCCCCTGCCTAGAATTTTTCTCCCTTAGGTTTTTTACTTTGTTAGAATCTTTTCTTCTTCCACACTCAGGACCTGTCCACGTTTCCCCTCAGATAGCTTTCATAGGATACTTTTTACACTTAATAAACTCTATAGTAACTTTCTAAAGTTCCTCTGACCAGCCACAAGTTAGAACCCAGCAGTTCCTGCTGAGATAGAACAAAGGCCACATTGCCTAATCCTCTGCTGTTAGGCTACAGGTGTTAATCACCCTAGCCTGCAGTCCCATTATCCTCAGAAGTTTTTAGGATAGCACAAGACTATTTACTTAACTGCTGGTCTTAGGGCTAGGATGCTGACTGCAGGTCAGCTACAGTAGCATAGGGGCTGCCTCGGAGAAGAACTGGACAGTGGGAGGAGGAGAAGAAAGAAGAAGCAGCTGCATCTCTCTCTCTCTCTCCCCTTTCACAAACCCCCATGCTGGGGGCGATGGGGGTTGGTCCCCCCGCACATAGGAAACTTTGTACACTTAGCAATAAACTCTATGATATCTTCTGTAAGTGTCTTTTTCTTCCTGCAACCTCAGACTAGCAGGAGGCCCAGCACCTCCTGCTAGAGTACAAAGAGAGTACAAAGGCTATTTGCCTAATCCTCTGCTGTTAGGCTACAGGTGTTAATCACCTAAGCCTGTAGTCTTTTATCCTAAGATTTTTTTTTTTTTTTTTTTTTTGGATAGTACAAGTACAAGGCTATTTACTTAATCTTTTGCTGGGTTTGTGCTGGGACACTGGGTGTCAGAGACTGCAATTTCTGGCCTCAGAGAATACCAGAAGGCAGGTCAGCTACAGTAGCATAGTGAGTAAATTTTCTAGCATAGATAAGTAACCTTTTATTATAGGAACCTTAAAAATCTTGTAAGGCCCAAAGCCTTACCCCAAACCTCCTAATACTCAGTCTTATGCCCTGCCAATGCACTTCCACTCACATGTCCCTTTGGCTACCTCAAGAAGAACCAATGAGGAGAAGAAAGAAGATCTCTTCTCCTCCCACCAAGGTGGGGCAGGCCTCCTGCACATGGCACATACCTAAACATAATCAAAGCAATGTATAGTAAGTCAATAGCAAATGTCAAACTAAATTGAGAGAATTTAAAAGCATTTTCACTAAAATATAAGACAAGACAAGGCTGCCCTCTCTTTTTCTATATACTTAATATAGTACCTGAATTTCTAGCCAAAGCAATAAGACCATTGAAAGAGATGAAAGGAATCCAAATTGGAAAGGACAAAAAGTATCTGTATTCACAAATAAATGTCAGTATACACAAGAGACTCCAAATATTCTACCAGAAAATTCCTATGGTGTGGGGCAGAGGACCACAAAAGGATAGCATTGGTTCTGGATGAGCATTGGCTAGAGATGGCCAGAGTCCCAACAGGTATAGCTGCAAGAAATACCATGCATTCCTCCATGCTCCCAGACTCCAGGCTCCTGACATGAGGCTGAAGACCTACATTGACCTGATTTTCAAACCCATAGGGCAATGCCCCTACCAGCTCCCCGCCCCAAACAGTTAGAGGGTGTGACTACAGGCTACAGAGCCTCAAAAGATCTCCATATTAATGAGATACCTAAAGGCCAGAGGGCATAGCCATTTAAGCATTCCTTCCCAGATCCTCCTTGCAAAAGATATTTAACCTCAGGCCTACACTGAGGACATGGGGTACAGCTTCATCCACTTTCTCCAATGACAATAAACCTTTCAAAACCATGGACTTCCTCTTGTCTTTGGGGCCCACCATAGAGAACCGTGGAGGGGGCCTTCAGCTACAGAGCTGCCTTCTAATATGCTGAAGACCTCTCTACGTTCTAGCCACTGAGCCCACCAACTCAAGTCACAACAACCAAGAGTGTCATCTGCCAAAGCTTCTCTGCCTCATCCTCCTCAACTGCAGGCTGATCCAGCCCATATGCCCCCAGTCTAAACTCTTCAGTGGCTCCCAGAGTTGCCTCATAGCCCAGGGGTCTGAGACCAGTTGATCCCCACAGTTGTTCTTGCCTGAGGATCCCCACCCATGAGCTCTGCCCCTGTGGGTCTCAGGATGAAACCTCTCCATTCCCAGGTGGAGCCCTGTGGCTTTTCATAGCCTGGATTTTACCAAGCACTGCATGGAGTGAACTCAGTCAAATTCCCAGGGCTTCTGCCTCCCTGAGCCATGGCAGACACAACTCAGCCAAACAGGACACACACCCTTCTTAAAATAAACTATGAACAGACCAAGAAAGAAATTAGTGAGACATGATATTTTACAACAGCCACCAATAATATAACCAAGCAAGGAAAAGATGTGTATGACTAGAACTTCAACTTCTTGAAGAAAGAAATTGAAGAGGACATCAGAAGATAAAAATGTCTCCCTTGCGCCTACATTGTTGGATTAACGGTAAAAATGGCCATGTTACAGACAGACAACACATTCAAAGCAATTCTCATTTAAATTTGAACATAATTTTTTGTAGATATTGAAACAGCAATTCTCAACTTCACATGAAAAAAACAAAAAAACAAACAAATAAAAAATGATAGCCAAAACAATCCTGAGCAATAAAAGAAGTTCAGGAGGAATCACCATCACTGACAGCACTCTGTACAGTGGTGGAATAGTGATAAAAACTGCTTGATAATGGTGCATATACATTGGTACAGACAAGTTGATCAAAGGAATTGAATGGAAGACGCATACATAAACCATAGACATATAAACACTTGACTTTTGATAAAGAAACCAAAACCATAAATTGGAAAATTGAAAGCATATTCAGAAATTGGTGTGCTGTACTAAATTGTGGTTTACATGTTGAACACTGAAAATAGATCCATATCACCCTACACAAAACTCAAGTTCATTTAGATTAAAGTACTCAACATAAAAACTGGATAAACTAAATCTCATAGAAGAGAAAATGAAAAAATCCCTTGAAGCACTGGTACAGAAGAAAATTTCCTGATTATAACACCAAAGATGCAGGCTCTAAGATCAACAATTGATGTGTGAAACTTCATGAAACTGCAAAGATTTTATAAGGCAAAGAACACAGTCAATAGGACAAATTAGAAGAACAAACATTAGAAAAGGACCTTCACCAGCCATTCATCTAACATAGGGCTAATATTTAAAATTTATAACAAACTCAGGAAGTTAGACTCCAATAACCCAAATAACCCAATTACAAAATGGGTTAAAAAATTAAACAGAAGTCTCAGTAGAAGAATCTTGAATGGCCAATACACACCTAACAAAATGTTCAAACTCCTTAGACATCAGAAAATGCAAATCAAAACAACTATGAGGTTCCATCTTACACTCATCAGAATGGCTAAGATCAGAAACTCAAGAGAGGGCACATGATGGCCAGCATGTGGAGCAAGATGAACATTTGTACAACCACCCTGGGAATCAATTTGGCCTTTTCTCAGAAAGGAGACAGTTACTATAACTAAATCCCCAGTTGAAAATTCCTGGATATATATCCAAAAGATGCTTTACCATACCACTATGATACTTGCTCAACTATCTTCATAGCAGCCATATTCATAATATCCAGAATCTGGAAACAAACTAGATGTCCCTCAACTGAAGAATGTATAAAGAAAATATAGAATATCTACACAATAAAATATCATTCACCTATTTAAAACAATGACATCATGAACTTTACAGACAAATGAATTGAAAATCAGAATATCATCTTGAGTGAGGTAACACACTTTCAAAAGAATATGGATGGTATGTCATCACTTATAAGTGGCTATTAGCCATACAATACAGGTACCATCCTGCAGTCCACAGATCTAAACAGTCTCAAAAAATGTGGAAGTTTTACCCTCACTTAGAGGGGGGAATAAAATAGTCATATAATGCAGATAAAGTAAAGGAGCTAGGAGGGAGGTGGAATCAGGGCTTCAGGATCAGGTGTCAGAAAGGACAGGAGAAATAGCTAGGTGACTATGCAGAGGAATGGAAATCTGCAGCTGATGGACTACTGAGGTTGGGGGCATCTCCATTATTCAATAAAAAAAAAACTCATAAAAATAAAAAAAAAACATGATAATTACTACTATAAATCCACAAAGGTTCATAGTCTTAAAAAAGCATAGCTCATTTTCATTCCAATCTGATCAAATCACAATAATGCATCATGGTGAATTTACTGAGAATCCTGCCAAGAAATTACATATGAAAATAATACAGAGGTTTTCTACTGTTGGTAGCAGCCGCTTTGGAGTTTGACCATTTTACAGGATGAAATATCACATATCATGAATATCAAATGCTTAACTGTACAATTTATAACATCAAATATGTTGCAGTTATGGAATAGCAATCAAATAAATTTTATCATTGGTGATCATGACAACATGAGGAACTGTAATTAAGGTTAGCACCATTAGGAAGTTTGAAAACTGCTGATTTAATGATGGAAAGGTAAGAATTTTAATTTTGAAGTGAGGCTAATACATAGCTTCCTGCTACACCCAAAACTTGCTCAGAACACTCACTGTTTTCTGCTGTTAGGTGAATAGACTAATTTTCTTAGATTATGTAGGACCCTGAAGGGCTGCTGTACCCTGGCTGAGACTTTCTTTATCTTGCTGTCTACTAAGTAACCTTCTGCAGTTCCTCTAAGATCAAAACATCTTGACTGAGGCATGGTGCCCCAGGTAGAGAATTTATACTTGACATCCTATTGCCCTGCCCCCCAGTGGCCCCCCCCAGTTGAGTTCCTGGTTTGTTTGTTTTTTTTTTTTTCTGAGTTTTTTTTTTTTTCCTTTCCTGGCTTGATGTATATATATTTAACCTGCCCAGTAAAAGCTTTGGCATTCTCTCATAAAGAATGACCCAAGTCTGAGCCTTTCTTTAATCCCCCAGGCCTATGACCTAGGTCTCTACTGTGGCAGTGCTGGAGCTGTCAAGATTACTGAATTTATTTACACTCTGTATTCTTTTGGTGTTTGTGTGATTAAGTGAGTAGTATATATACTTGACAGAGATTATAATAAAAGACACAGATTTTAGAACATAAGAAGACTACTAGTTTATTGGAAAAAAGTTAAGTACTCATTAATTTCATGTATTTAACAAGTGTCTTTAATAAGATAGTAAAACTGTCAGGAGCCATAATCAGACAAGCTAATAATTAGCAGGTAATCATCCAGAAATGACTTGCCTTGGATTTCCCCACCAAGCCGGGGCTAGCCCCTGGCATAAAACTTTGGGGTTTTTTTGTTTTGTTTTGTTTTTTCCTAACACTAGTCCATTGAATTAGCCATGATAGTGAGAATTAGTCTCTATTTTTCTGTTGTTAATAATTCGTACTCTTATTACAACATTAACCAACAATCGAAACCTTTCTTGATTATCATTCTCTACACTTTGAAAAGCTTTTTGTTCTTGGTTAGAGACTTGCAACATCTGGTCAACAACTTCTAAATTATTTCTTGTATTTTGGGAGACAGTCTTTTCCAAGTCATCCTTGATATTTGTCTTGTGATCAGCAGGTACAGTGGATTGTTTCTGATTCTCAATCAGTACCTGAGGATGAGATAATTTGTTACATCAATGTTTACAGTTTGAAACATGAAGATTATCTTATTAAATTTTTATAGAATATAATAAATATGAAGAGTCCATGAGCATTTCAGGGTGCACTGATCTCCTTTCACCAAATCTAAGACAGGGGTTAACACTTTGCAAGAGAAGGCTTTTTACTCGGTACTCTAACTGGACTATTTCACATATTTGAATCAAATTTTCCAAGGCTTCTTATCACCAAACATTCAGATATTAACACAAAAAATATTTTAGTTTATTTGCAAAGATTAAATTGGTCTAGTGAAGTGACTGGTTTTCATTTTATTCAAGTTACTAATAGTAATGTAACTACTAACCAAGTAGCACTGTTTCAGATTTATACATAATCTTGTAGCTTTGTGTATGTGGCAATTGAGTTCAGGGGTAAAACAATCCTAGCTAATTGTCAGAACTGGATCTAAGGTTGAACTTCTGCAACAATTCAGTTGCTCATTATTAAGAGCTATATTTATGTGCATGTAAAATTCAGGGTACCATTATATATTTTCTCTGATAATCTGGGTTGATTTATTCACTTGACCATGAAAGAAAATACATTTCATTTGAGCTTTATAGGTCTTTCTTCATAGATCTCACCATATGGAACAGCAATTGCCTAATATCTGTATATATCTATTACTTGTTTATACATAATATGTGTCTATATTTCAGTTTTCTTGAGCCAATGGACTGAACAAACTTACAAATATCTTGTAGAAAAAATGTGATGGCTAGTAATATATAGTCACTGTATTTTATCTAAACCAACATTGTCATCCCCATTTATTTTCTATTAAACTCAAAACCAAATGTAAAAAAAATATTTTCAAAACAGCAAAATGTGGTTTTTTTCGGAGAAAAAGAAATAGTAATATGTGATTCTTAGACTATCTCTTTGGAGACAAAATACATTCTTAAACTGTAAGTATGTTTAGTTACTGTCAGTAGAGCATTTGAAAAGGAGGAAGATATTTTTATTTTTATTTTTTTTTAAGAATTTTTTTTCATTTTATTTTATTTACATTTAAGATGCCATCCCCTTTCCCCATTTCCCCTCCCTAGAAAACCCCTGTCCCAAGCCCCCCTTTCCTTTTATACAATTTTTTTAAAATGTTAATCAAAGGATTTATAAGTTTGGTAATGCTCAATCAGAAGGGTAATTCAATACCCCACCTAGATATAAAGACTATCTTTGACTGGTGGAGACCTGTGAACATCTGCCTCCATGCCCCCTCTCTCTTTCTCTCTCTCATCACCTAGCTTCTCCTCTCCTTCATCTTCTCTCCTTACTCCATCTCTTCCTCTCAGTACTCCTTCCCACTTAGCTCCTCCTACATATCACTCTTCCTGTTAAAGTAAAACTTTTCTCTCAAAATACAGTTAGAGCATACTTATTCCTAATTGTACCAGTGAGGTATAAGATAGTTCTAATACCCAGTCCATCATTTTGTTGACTAACCAGAACCTCTGTCATCTCTCCTAACTAAAACACTTACTTTTGATCCTGGCTTTTTTTTTTTTTTTTTTTTTTTTTTTTTTTTTTGGCTTTAGAATGAATGAATGTCAGCTGAAAACTATCTACTCAGATCTTTTCTCTCAAAGCAAATAGCCAGGATTGGCTATGAGACTATGGGTCTTCAACCCCGTCAGAAATCCAGAATGACTGAGTTAACTGGAGTTATAGGAAGCACTAAACATAGCTTCTAAAACTTAGCGAATTTATAGAGACCTCTGAACACCTGAGAAGCCCCTATACTACCGAATGTTCGAGCATCAAATCTTCAGCCTTCTGGCCCAGAGTCATCTGACAGACCTTAGTGATGCAGGATTATTAAGGGCTGATTACTCTGTCCGGGCAGATATAATCAGTCTACTATTCTGCATGTGTGTCCTCTTCAGGACAGTAGTTAGTCTGTAGATGGAAAGAGGCAATTCTTGCCTAGTGGCTGTCACCCCACAACTGGCATAACTCCAAGGATGCTCAATTTCTTCTTAGAATCCACAACAGGAAGCTGTCAGGAGCAGACAGGTCTCTAATCAGAATGGACATTTATATAAATTTTTGTAACGTCAATTCTATGGACTTCTGACATTTTGAAAACCAACTATCCATGTAAGGTCACCTGGACTGTTGTCTGTTCACTCCTCTTGGCTATTTCTAAATAAAATATGGTTAACCTCCTAACAATTAACTCAAAGCCATAAATTTGCTATAGTCCCTTAACTCATAGGTTAACCATCCCAAATCAGTTAAAAAAAAGTTAAGGAAGGACTGGGTCTAGGCCTTGTATTCCTAAATGTGTTATACAAGCACATTGCCCATGAGAGTATCAATATTCATCTCACTTTTATATTAATAAGGAGCTCGTACCAATGAAAACCTTAAATTTGAAATCAAAGTAAATTTTGTACCATTTAAGAAATTATAACTTCATCTTGGTAATAATTATACAGATTTCTACCAATAGGTTATGGCTGTGCAATAAGTCCTAACTAATCCTCCCTGTTCCAACAAAACCACTACTTTTCCCTAGAAAGACAGACCATTATTAACCACATTAGTCCCCAAGCCCAGAGAATAGGGGCGCTGACTCTTCTGTAACTTCTTCAGGCTGATTATGGGCGTTGAGATATTAGAAGAGGGGTGGGGGGAAGAGTAAGTTGATAATCCTCTGATGCCGTGTCTTCACTGAATCCAGATGGAATTCCAGGACATCGGAGGTTTGGGCAGGTCTGCTCTGTATACTTGATGAGTAGATACACCAAGGCTGTGTATTCTAAGATACTGCCCGAGTTAGTGTGCCTGGGATCCCCGCTTCCTCTGGGTTCTTGAAGATTGGGGGGCAGAGCTGCCACCCCAGATCTGCTTAGTGCCCTGGCCCAGACCGGAAGGAACCAGTCAGAAGATATTTTTATAATTATGGAGAATAATATATAAAATGTACCATATTATCAGAATGTATATGGAATGAACATTACATCAATAATCCTATTAAAATACCAACTGTATGCAACAGAACAATGTATGGTGTGTTAATCTCTTAAGATAGACATATACTTCACATGCTGTAGAAGTTAAAGGAAAATTTTGTCCATTGGCTGTTTCAATAAGCTTTATTTAAAATAAAATTCTACATTCTCTAATAGATTTTTCTGCTCATGTCTCACATTTCACAGTGGGAACAATCCACCAGAATACATGCTTCATGTCTCAACTCAAGTTGTCAGACTTTTCAACTTAAATGCATCTCAATTCACTTAGTGTCTATTTTGAAGTCTTGTAGGTAGCATATATTAATATTGCCTCTCCATTTACAAGTGTCCAGTTATAGGTCACTGGTAGTCTGCTGGTGGAGGAGATTATCTTGTCACCAAAGCCCTGCTCTATATCTCCCTCATAATGCTGTTAGCTATAAGACACTTTAGATTTAACTATTCTCAAATATTGTGAAATTTCACAATGTTGTCAGTTAGAATTGAGAAGATTGTATACTTTCAACTTACCCTGCTTTCAGGCAGCATTAATGGTAGCATCAGAGTTATGAGAAACAGCATTACTCGGAATGAAGTCATGTCCAAATTTAATCAAAGAAGAGTATTAGTTGAAGCAAACACTACATTGGCAAAAAAAAGGTTAATATATATATATATATATATATATATATATATATATATATATATATATATATATAAAATAATGTCCACCCAAGCAGTTACATGTGATAAATTACTTAAAAGTATAACAAATGAAAAGGTAATGCAGTGTCACTGTGGGTTCCTTGTGCAAGATTGCCTTTAATTGAGGTGATATGTAAGCTAAATTATATTACTAAAGTTAGTTGTGTATGTGCAAAGGAGAAGAATCCCTTGTATATTTCTGCACACATCTTTTGCTCTGTCCTCAAGAGGGAAACTATCAAAAAAATGCAAATACTGAACAGTTGCTTTTCACAATGTACCATTATATATTTTGGCATTCGCAGTTTATATATTTCATCTATATTGGACCTAAGTGAGGGTACTATGGGTATGATTTTATAGCCAAAAATATACAAATTCCTTAAGAAGCACTTTGTAAAGAACAGTTGCAGGTTCTGTTTTTTCATCTATTTCTTGATTCAAATTTCACTTTGTTTCTTCAACAAAAAGTATAAACATAATTAATCATATATATATATATATATATATATATATATATATATATATATATATATATATATATATAATTTAATTTAAGTTCACTTAGTTCATGCTTTGAGAGATGGGTTGTTTCAAATTCCCAATTGGATTTAAAAACACTTTGCTTGTTGAACATACTGTTCATTTTTAAGCTAAAGGCCACTTAGCCGGAAGTCCTTTCGGATAGTCCTTGATCCTTTAGAAATACCTTTCTTTGTAAACTAAAGGGGTGGTAACTTATTTTGCATATGGTATGTACATTCTGCACCTTCAAACTCTTTTTAAAGTATGTAATTTGCTTCAGATTGTTATCTGCTAAAGACAGTGTGTGTAGTCTTTACCAACAATCATCTAGTACATTTAACATTTGTTATTCCATTTACCTCTTTCCTCTCTTCAAGACCTTCCATATGCCTAAAAGTGTTCTCCTTCCAATAATTGCCTATTTTTCATTGAAATCTGTTGCTAAAATTTGAGACAAGATCTCTCCATATATATCTGTAATATCTCTTATTTATTGTTTTATTTTATGCACTCAAATAACAACAAATGATCTACAAAACATTGTTGGTAACACTGGATTATCTTACACTCATTGCCTACAATGTACTGAGTAGTAACATTGACTGTTCTACTTGTCAGACCAATTGAAAATGAATTACAAGTAAGCCCTATGATTCCTACAACACTTTAAGCAAAATGTGACCTTAGTATCTGTTTTAGTATTGTATTATATTTTCTAGCCATTGGTGTGGTCTATTGTTTTGTGTTATTCTTTTTTGACTTGTTGGACAGTGCAAAAACTTCTCACATATTTCAAAGTCCGAGGCTCTGAAGTATCACAAACCATTGTATTCTTAGAATTGTAACTGCAGTTCTCTTACCTTGCAAATTAATTTGCTGCTCCACAGATTCAATTCAAATTGCGTTTTTCATAGGTTTTCAGTTCTGATCAACACCTGATGCGAGTTCTTGTATTTCTGTGATCTCCTCCTTTTATTGGATAAAGGCAGGTCTGCAGAGATATGTGGCCAAACGTGGTTGAGCTTGATTGGTTGCCTTTCCCAGTAATGTGTTTTGATTGAAGAGTTCCACTTGAGTTCTGCTGATTAAGTATAAGAATATTTATGATAGTGACATTGGATAGTAGCCCTATATAACTTTCCAATTTGTGATTGTTGGGTCAACAATTTACTCTTCTGTTTTTTCTCTCTGGAGGTTTACCTTTTTACTTTTTTTAACCTTGAGATATAGATAGTAGACTAGGGCCCATTCTGACTCCATGACAAGAAGTTTAATGTATAGAAATTGTGCCCATTGTAACTGCATTACTAAAAATTTTTTGATTTTACCCTATCTTTCATATTTACTGCAATGTTATCTTGCCTTTCTCTTGGTCTTACATTTTGATGACATTCAATATTATATAAATATAGGTTTATGTAATAAGTTTCAGTTTTGCGAACATTTACTAAAGTATTGATTGCCTCCACTATTTTTTATACCATGAATTAAAGATTTTTGATACTTAGGAACCATATGTGAAAGATTTTCAGAATATAAATGGTTTGTGAGAAATATCATAGAAAAGAACAATAATTTAATTAAGCAGTTGAAGCATATGGGAAAAACATGATTAAAAATTACAATTTCATATATACAACAAGGTAATAGTCTTCATTTTAGTTTATTTCAAACTATCATCTTTATTATTTATTATTTATTCATTGACTTGTAGGGAACTTGTCAACACTTTACAACATAATCCTAAGTACTTCCCTTTCACTGTCAGCCTGTTTGATTACATATGTCATTTTAGCATTCTGTATCTGTTCAAAACAAAATTTAACCCAACCAGTACTGGTGCAAGCCCAGCACATGGGAGGCAAGTGCAGAGAGTGATTCCTCCCTTGTATACAAAGTGAGTTCTAGAACTCTAGCAAAGAGTGCATAGAGAAATCTACTCTTAAAAACTAAAAGCAAAAAAGAAACAAAACAAGCAAGCAAGTATACAAAAAAGCAACATAAGAGATCAAATGATTTAAAAACTCAGTGTTTCTTATTTCTGGACCAATGGAGATGACAGTGAGGAGATGAATCTTGCCCATATCTTTGGCAAGCCAGTCAATGTGAGATGCAGCCATCATCTATCATCTCTTTGAACTGAAGTGTACAGTATAGACAAGAAGCAACTCATGATATCTAGCAGCTTCCACTCTGATGCATATTCTTCCTCTACTCAGAGTCTTTCTTGGAAATCTGATTTCTATGGCTTTCCCTCAATAAACAAACATAAGAACATACTCCATCATTTCAGCCTTTGTTGGACTAAAACAAAGTGAAGGTACACTTTTTACACAACAATAGAATTATCTTTCTTGGAATCAGTTTGTGATCAGTGGAAGTTTTGACTTGTTAAAACATTTGAGAAACTGAGTAGGGCATTTGGACAATGGAAGCCTAGCAGCTCCTTGTGATAGGAAGAATAGTAACCCACTTCCTTGAAATCTGTTACTTTCTAGAGTGAGAAACACCGAGAACAATTGTCCTACTCTGCTCAGATCTGTTGCAGGAGAGCCTCTGAGGATCTATAGTAAAATTTATATTTTTACATACCTAACCATACTTCCAATGTGAGAGTATGCCACAAGCCCCTAAGAGAACAAAAAATAAATAAATAATGGGGTGAACAAATATATGTGTGTGTGTGTTTGTGCACCTGCCACACAAAAACTTTCCATATTTAACATATACAACTTGGTTTAAGTGATAAGTGTACTCCTGTATACCATCACCACAATCTGTATAATTATCACAGAATGTCTTTATGCATTCCTTACTTATAGTTATGTACTCTGTGGGTGAGTTGAGGCAGGAGGGTAAGAGGAGGAAGAAATAAAATAAGATCCAACTCCTGGCAGACTTTAAGTGTTCTATGTACTGCTGTTAGCCTTGGCACTATGCTATAGAGTGGGAATATAGAGTTCTGTGTTATTCTCTCCCATCTGGCATCTCCTAAATTACTGACAATTACCATTTGACTGTCTACCTTTGTTTTGTTTCTTTGTTTGTTGTTTGTTTGGTTTCTTTTTTATTGGATACTTTATTTATTTACATTTCAGATGTCATCCCCTTTATCAGTACGACTAAATGTTGATAAATGTCAAATAATTCCAACTCAGATGATATTAGCACCCCATGGTGTCTAATTGACCTTTAAGCTATCTCAACATTAGGTAAACAATGCCAAGTACTAGACATTTAAACATTTCAGGGCCGGTGTGCTTTTAACTTAGAAAATAATCTACTGACTATACATTTTAGACTACCACCATTCCTTACTGAGTCCTAAACCTTATTCTTACACACATAAATAAACGTGAGAATGACTGACCCCTCATCAGAGAAGCTTCCATTTGCAGCAATGAGAGTATCACAAGTCACCACAACTAGGTTCAATACAAGGGCTAAGATATTTAAGGGACTTCTAACCCCAGCAGTTAGATTTTCAAGACAGATATAGGAAGGCTGTTGTGATCTAAATTATAAAGTATTATATTTAAGTTCCCTTCAGATACCACAAGGGCAAATTGATGAAAGAGGATCCTCTATTTATTTTTATGTTTTACTTAAGTGACAATCTGGAATAATAGCATGTATTTCACTGTAAACTCTGAGGCCAGTGTGTAATTAATACAGAATGACATTTGAAGAGGTGAGGAGCTAATTGACCTATAAGACAATGTTTGAAGCCCTCTTAAATAGTTTATTGAAGATACGGATTGTAATGTCTTTTAGAGAGAAAATCATTCCATTTGGCTTTCTCTGCAGTTGTATAAAGAAAGAAAGAAAGCAGTGAATGCTCTAAGCAAACATTAGGATAGTTTATTAACTTGATTCTCTTTAGCAACCATGCCACCACCAAGTGCAATTATATTTGAGTCAGAGAGATTAAAATAAAAGAATGTATAAACTATATATGTTGCAGGAAATATTTAAAAAGAAGAGCATGTTTCCTTGCTATGTTCATATGTTTCATATTCATATTCATATTTCATAGGAAACATATTCATATGTTTCATATGGCCAGTCCTAGACGGGCCATATGGCACCAGAAGGGTATCCTTATCTTGGCAGACCCTCTGTCCTGGAGTTCTCAAAATCTTTCCACCCAATTCACTAAGTATACATGGAGAAGGTGCAACCATGCCAGCTTCATGCTTCAAAACCCCCTTTGCCTTGTGGTGCACATCGAGCAAACCTATGCTTTGCTGCCACACCTTTCTCTGTGGAACCCAATAGAGGAGTAGTGTGAAGTAAAACACCACACAAATGTAGTTCAGAAACAGTGCTAACTCAATCTCTGGGCACAACAACTAAATTGCTAATCTTGTAGGTCATATTAAATCTAAATACACTGGTGGCACGGAGACACTAGTAGCTACATTTTGGCCTATTGCTATCTATTCCAAAGAACCCTATTCTCCTCTTCCTCTCTTCCCCTACCCCACACAGAAGTCAATTCTACTTGATCAATGATTGCCTCCTTTATTCATTATGGGATGGTTAACAAGTCATCTGAGTAAGTGACTAACTCCATGTCTACTGCCCCTCCCAAATGAGCAGAATTAACATCAAAATACAAACAATAACAAGGTCATCCATAACATATATCTACACAGTAATTTACATTGTGCCATTGGCTCATTCCCATAATACAGTGTCCCTTTTGAAGAAATGGAAGGTGTTTGGATTGTAATAGAAATTTCATTTGTAGAAAATGAGTCAAATACACTGCTACTCAGTTTGTACTTCCAAATTTTAGTATTTATTCAAAGAAAGCAAAAAGAAATCCCTGGAGAATTACAAGTGTTTATACTACATTCTATATTGACCTTTTTATTTACCATTACCTTTTACTTCTATTTGCTCTCTGCTTCAATGAAAAGCGTATGTATGAAGTACAGTTCTTTGATTAAAAACATTTAAATTGAGAAATACCTTTATTTAGAAGAATGACCTCATTAAGACACATCCATGTGATTTGCTAAGCATACTGTAGTGTGAGTCTATGTTGGATTTCCTGAGGAGAATTTGTTCCTGGAGTATTTGAGGAGAATAAAGACCTTCTTTTCTGTGAACATTTCAAAAGTAGAAAATGTTGATCCATCTTTGTCTGCCTACAGTGTCTGAATTTATTTTTTCCAACAATTTGGGGACAAATGGGTTTCATAGACAGTAATCTCAAGCAATCTCATTTGAACCAGAGGTGATATCTCAGCTATGGTTTCTTTTGCTTTGATGAAACTTGATGATCTTAAATAGCTAGTCAGATATAAAGGGGAGTATTGGCTTAGATTTCCACTAACTGTACATCATCAAATTAGCAGAGGATCTCTAACTGAGCTGAAACCTGGAGTAGAAGCTAATGCAGAAGCATGGAGGGACTATATTTTGTCTTGCACTTCCCCCTGGCTTTGTCCAAGACAAACTGCTTTGGGACTGAACAATGCACAATAGACTAACAGTCTTCCATTCTTTAATCAAAAGTGAAAATATGATTTACAGAAGGATATTTTTGAGGTATTTTCTCAATTGAAATAGCTTTGATCAGACATCTATATTGAGACAACTTTCCCCTTTTCAATTTGACACACAAATAGTAGCTTGTAAGCCACATCATTCCTTCTTACTCACTCCTAAAAATCTCACATTAAAAATGTAAATAACTTTAAAAGTTCCAGGTTTTTACCAGTTCAATCACATTAAAACTATGGAATCTTTCTGTGGGAGTGCCCAAACAATGACAGGCCCAAATCAAGACCCATCCCATAGGCAAGCACCAGTTCCTGACACTATTAATAATACTTGATTGGTTTCAGATAGGAATCTATCATGGCCGTGCTCTGAGGTGTTTCACTCAAGAGCTGACTTGTACAGATGCAGATATCCACAGTCAAACCTTGAATGGAGCTTGAAGACTTTTATGGAAGAATAAGGGGGAAGAATTGTTGTTCAAGAATGAGATAAGAACTATACAGGGAGATCAATAGAGTCAAGGCTATGAGGCCTTCAAATACTGATCCACCAAACAAGAGCATATACAGAATGTACCTAGGCATCCCTGAACATAAGTAGCTATCCCAAATGCTATTGTTTTATATGGCATATTTTCTTCTAGCTAGGCTGCCTTGTCTTGCCTCAGTGGGAGATGATGAGCTTAGCTGTGCAGAGACTTGATATGCTAGGGTGGCAAGATACTCCTGTGGGGCACTCAGAGGAGGAGCTGACTAGAGATATGGGGAAGACAGTGAGAGAGGTTGACCAGTTAGAAAGGCAGGAATTCAATGTAAAATGAATATTTTTTTAAATAATTAAATCTATTGTTTATAACTGGCAGGAGTATAAATATGTACATCCAGTTCAAAGATTTATGTATCAATTTCTCAGAAAATTGGAAATCTACCTCGCTAAAGACCCAACTATATTTCTCCATGCCACATATGCATATGATACTACATTGTACTCCAAGATACTTGGTCAAATCTGTTCATAGAATCTTTATGCATAATAGCAGAAACTTACAACTACCTAGATGTATGTCAACTAAAGAATAGATATAAAAAATACTGGTCATTTACCCAATGGACTATTACTCAGCAATTAAAAACAATACCATCATGAAATTTTCAAGCCAAAAGTTAGAACAAAAAAAAATTACTCTGTGAGGTAACCTAACCTAGAAGTCAAACACGGCATTTACACTTCTAAGTGGATATTATCAATAAAGTTAAGGTTAACTATGTTATTATCCACATAACAAAAAAAGTTAATAAAATAGTAGTGCCCAAGTAGTAGGAATGTAAATCTCATTTAGAATGTGGAACATCATGACTGAATCCAGAAAGGAGATTGACTGAGGATAGTGAGTGGGAATGGAAATAAAAGGAACAAGGTGTGGGGAGGATGGCAGAAGAGAGTACTGGGGAAGACAACTCAATCTAGGTGCCATCTCTCAGAAGGGCTAGTAACTTAGGGCAATGGTAATAACAAAAAAATCAATGAGAATATTACTATCTATGATTCTTAGCAATAGAGGATATGGAATCTGAACTGGTGATCTTCTATAACTTACCAAGAAAGACATCCAGTAGAGGCTGATGACCACAAGATTTGGTGGGATAAAGTTGGCACAGAAAATCTGGGAGTGTCCAACAAAAGTCTGATCCATCTTAAGACCCATGCCATGAGAGGGAGCACCCACTTGACACTGCTTGGAGTGCCTCAAGCTAGAGGCTGGATAATTAAAAGGACCATTACACAGCCAAAAATGAATGTAAATAAACAGAAAGGAAACAGAAGAAGAAATAATTCCTGAATATAATCTTCTAAATTAAGTTTAGTGTCTACTTAAATTGTTATCAGAGATAATTCACTCAGCAACTGATGGAAAGAGCTACAGAGACCCTAGTGGATGCTGACAGCTTAATATTGGTCAGAATTTAGAGAATATGATAAATAGAGGGAGAAAAAATTTAAGAACCAGAAGGATCAAGGATACAAGGACACAAGAATACATTTAAAAGAATCTAATATCTATGGCTCACTGGAACTCAAAGAGGCTATACTGATAATTAGAGACCATGCATGGGCATGAACTAGGTCCATTAAGTATATGTGAGGGTTATATAAATGGATTACATCATTGCCATAGCAGGCAACAGGATAACAGGCAACAGAAAATGTCTCTAAGTCTGCTGCATGTTATTGGTATCTTTCCACCTATCTGCTTAGCTTCTCTAATCTTAATAGAGGAGGAGGTGCTTAAGGGATAGGCACAGATCCCTGTAGCCATAGTAAGGAGGTTTGAGAAGCATGCACATAAACAAGTGCTATAAAGGATATTTAACCATGAAATCAAGCCTTAAGACCATTAGTGGGTACTAACAGACAGAGTGACAGGCATAGGATAGTGATAGTTCTTTGTTTCTTGTTGTGCTAATGAATACACTAGTACTTAAATGACAAATTCATGGGCCACGTCCAATATACTGTAAAATATTTTTCCCCTTAAGAGAAAAATTCTTAACAGTCCTTATGCTGAAACCCTTTAATAACAATCTTCATGTGCTGACACAATTCTTAAAGTTTTATGTTGTAACTTCATAACTATAATAACCATGTATGGACAAATAAGCTTGCAAAAAAAGTCATATTTTGGAAGTTCATTAAAGATATACATTTTAATTTTTAATAAACTTAATTTAGTATACACTTTTTCTTTGACACTATACTGTTTAGTACTGCTCCTAAAACTCTTCTTTGTTCCTATTCAGATCTTTCTCTCTCTCTCTCTCTGTCTCTCTCTGTCTCTCTCTCTCTCTCTCTCTCTCTCTCTCTCTCTCTCTCTCTCTCTCTCTCTCTCTCTCTCTTTCTCTCTCTCTTTTGATGCAAATAGCAAGAGAAAATTTTAATGATCCAATGCATTGGGTTGTCCTGCACCTGAAGGAGAAGCAGCTACCTCAGGCAGCCCATTTGGTCAGTTTTTATACAGTTTAAGGGGTAGACTAGAGAAACAGTGACTAGGCACAATATGATTGGCAGAACAGTGTGACTTTTACACTGTTTGGTCTCTAGAGAATGAGGTGGCAAGGACCTCCCTCATCTCTAGGTAACAAGGGTGCTCTGAGTGGGTTCACTCCCCTGTGGCCTGAGGAATGTTAATCAGCCTTTCCCTTCTTCCTCTGAGGAGGAATGTTAATCCAGCCAATGTCTTCTGACTGAAGAATGTTAATTAGTCTCTCCCATCTAGCAAGTGTCTCATGACCTTTTCAAAGTTCCTGAACTGACCTCTTCATTTCCCCATTCGCCTTGTACATTCTTCAATAGAGAAGCTATTGTGGATACTTATGTAGCTCATATCTCTGGTCCTCTGTACTTAGCTCTTGATATCTTCATCTCAGAACCATCAACTGTACTGCACCTATGCAATCTTTAATAAAAGGAATTAAGCGAATTTAAAATGCAATGGCCAAAAGTCAGAGGCAGGAACAAAATTATTAGGGGTTCTAACAATGTATAAATCAAGGTAGTAAACCAAGGGGAATTAGTTGTTAAACCAAGACTCAAACTGTCTTTGGGCTTATGTGGGGCTGTTGCTCGCACATGGACATAGGTCCTGCTGGGTGGAGTTGTGGATCCCGAATGTCTGCCATGGCTCAGGGAAGTAGAAGCACATGAATTTGACTGAGTTCACTCCACGTAGTACCGGGTGTTTGCTGGGCTGTGAGAAGCCACCAGAGTTCTGCCCTGGTGTGGAGAGGTCTCAGCCTGAAGTCCTGTGGGGGCATGGCTCCTGAGTGGGTGTCTCTGGGCCGAGGCACCTGACCTGGAGGCCGGTGGTCTTGTCTTTGGGCTCCCAGATGCCACTGGAAGCCACAGAAGAACTGAACTCACTTAGAGAGCATATGGGCTTGACCAGCCTGCAGCCAAAACAAATGAAGCTCTGGCAGCACCCTTTGGGTAGAGACTCTTGGTTATGACATTTTCTTGGCTGGGTTGGATATATTGATTGAATTGACAGTACCCCCCACTGTGGTGGGAATGTAGAGAAGTCCTCAGCTGGAGATTAAGCAGTGGGTCAGCAGTCTAAGGTCCCCTCCACTGTTCTCCACAGCAGGCCCCAAAGACACAAGGAAGTCCATGGTTTTAAAAGGTTTATTGTCATGGCAGAAGGTGAATAAAGGTGTACTCCACCATCTGTTCCTCAGAGAAGACCTGAAATAAATAATGAGGGAGGGGGGACAGGCCTGGGAAGGAATGCTTAATTAGCTACACCCTTTGGTCTTAAGGTATCTCATTAATATGGAGTTCTCTTGAGGTTGAGGCCTGTAGTCACACCCTCTAACTGTTCTGGGTGACAAATCTCTCTTTGGGAGGGGAGGTGGGAGCATAGCCCTACGTGACTAAAATGCACAGATCAATGGAGGTCTTGGCCTCATGTCAGGAGCCTGTAGTCTGGAGAGTGGCAACATATATGTAGTTCCTTATAGGTATGGATACCTGTTGAGTCTCCTGCCATCTCTAGCCAGTAATCCACCAGAAACCTAGTTATCCTTTCACATTCCCACAGGCTTGCTCTTTTTCTCTCTTGGCTAGTCCATCCTGTACCTTTGCCTATGAATTCTTAACTATGTTTCTCCCACCCCCTGTATGGTCTCCAGTATGTGCTTCTCAACTTTCTACAACCTTAGGTAGCATAGAAAAAGTAGGTGCACACACACACACACACACACACACACACACACACTGATGGGCTTGTAGCCAGCTTCTCTCATCTCATGTGGACATATATATGGGGGTTTCTCACAAGACATTTCTCAACTTTGGTTGTATGCACCCTTAGTTCCACCCTCTAAGGCTACTTCTGGGACACACTTTAGATTCAAAAGTCCCTCTTCCTCAACATTTGGGTAATCTCCACCCTGTGTCTTTATGGGTGGATATATCCCAGGAGTTAAAGCCTACAGCTAACTTACAGAGATCAAAGACAAAGTCTGGCCACCAGGCACAAAGAGGGCAGGCATTCCATTGTATCAGACCAAGCCAAATTTCCAGTGGCTGAGTGTACTTGCCAAGTAACTTTGATAGGGTTGTGGGGGGTTCTGAGGCTCAGCATGGGAAGAAAGATATACCATAGCCATATAATGTTTGCTTTGGCCTTGCAGAATGTCAGGTGATCTTGAGCTTGAGGGGGTTGCTCAGATATATGGCTGCTCTCAAGTTTACATCAGGTGCAAGTGCTGGTCTGAGTTACGTGAACTCAGGGTGTTACTCCATCTACTTCAACAGAGGTATGGATACTCAACAGCATCAGGAATGACCCTTTACACTTTACTTACTTGTGTGGAACCTCTGGTACACCTGCATTATACAGGGCACTAAGTGTTGGCCACAATTCCTGGTGCCTGATCTCAGAAGATTACAATCAAGCCATAAGATCCTTAACAGCCTGAAATGTCATTTCTGAGGGATGGGTCAAGAGCCAGGTTCAAGGAAGTAGGGGTCCCACACAGGAGGGGTG
The DNA here is from genome assembly GCF_011762505.2 of Arvicanthis niloticus. NCBI lineage: Eukaryota > Metazoa > Chordata > Mammalia > Rodentia > Muridae > Arvicanthis > Arvicanthis niloticus. The sequence goes on from NC_047674.1 coordinate 48,842,563, forward strand.
TTCTGAACTCAGAACAGGGCCAGAACAAGGGGCACCACCTAGCCAGTGACAATTTCCAAGGGCAATTTAGTTAAGGTCTTTTTTTAGGGTTCTGTTCATTCTACCTATTCTGATCTTAATTTTCTTGGCAGCCCCAAGTTCCAAGGCTGCTTTCTGTGCCTATATGCCCAGAGTGTAGAGGTTCAGCCCAGATGACATTTGTGTTGAACACAACAGCAGCACCAGCTTGTCCTGACCAAAAAAAAAAAAAAAAAAAAAAAAAAAAAAAAAAAAAAAAAAAAAAAAAAAAAAACCAAAAAAACTGCTCCTGTCTATAAAGTAGTTTGCCTCAGCTCCTAGCAGGGGTCGGTAAGAGAGGTCTTTCTTCACACATGACTTCTCCTTTCAGGCCAGTTAATTGTGATCCATAGGGCAGGAAGTGAATCTGGGCTCCCATCTTGGAGAGTAAGTCTCAACCCAACAGAGAATAAGGACAGTCTGGGATGACAATAAAAGAATTGGATAACTGGCTCATCTTTACTTCCACAGTTCTTCGGGTAGTCCATGACTACATTTTGGTGCCAGTGGCTCTTTGGAACCAAGATCTTTTCTTGGAAATGGGGCCTTCCTCTTGGAGAATGACCAAGACTTGAAACCCTGTGTACCCCTAGAATTGAGTGGGTTTCTCCTCCACTTTCAAGGTTACCCTGGGCTCGGGTAGAGGATCTAAACCCAGTCTAACCCAATCATTGTCTTCAGCCAGGGCCAACACATTTGCCATTTTTGTTGTTGTTGTTGTTTGTTTTTTTTTTTTCTTTTGTTTTGTTTTCCTAAGGGCTGGGATTTCCTCCCCTTGCCCCCCACCCAGCTTCCATTTGTTACTACTCTCGGGGCCCAGTGGCTCCTCTACTTGCAATGTGAGAGCACTGGTTCTTTTCATGGAGTTTTCTGTCTCTCTTTGATTGGAGTCTCCCTTCCTTGTTTTTCTTAACTACTGAAGTGAAGATTCTCTGTAAATTCCTTTTCTATCACCTTTTTCTCATCTCTCTTTCATCTTCTTCCTTTCTCTTTCTCCATGTTATGGTAGACTTCCTCTGGAACCCACATTAAATCTTTTAATTAATGACTTATCCTGTAGTCCCTGTAGCCTCTAAAGATTTTTCCTGATATCTGCTAGCCTGGGTTTATAAAGGCCACAGTGTGTACTGACAGAATGCCTCTATGAGTCATTCTAGAAAGGCTGTGGGCAACTCATCTGATCCCTGCTTAACCTCATGTGCCTTAGTCAAAATTGATGGGGCCCTCATGTGGCCCCCTTGAGACCTGCCAATGAAATATGGTGGTAGGGTTTTAGGTGCCCCTTACATTTTGCTGTACTAAATTTCTAGTCAGATCTAGTCAGAAGAAACAACCTGGTCAATCGATGGTGCCCCTGTGTCAGAAAAGACATTCTTTTTTCTGGTATCCTCTCTCACTCTTAAGTTCCGAAGAGCACTCCTGATAGCCAGAACCTACAAGGGTCTTAAGGAAGAAAGGCTTTATCCATGTTTGTGTGGGGGGGTGGGGGGGAAGGGGGTTCCTCTACTAGACTTATTCAGGAAACTATATAAGGTAGTTGGTCTGGGTTCCCATGGGATCCTGGCCTAAAAACTCTTTTCTACTGCTTTAATCAACTGCACAAAGGTCCCTACAGTTGGTCACCCTCCTCTAAAGGTGGGCCATTTGGAGAAGCAGAGAGTAACTAACTTGGCCTTCTTTACTACTGTCAAGTTTTCTCTTCTTTTTGTAACTTCCCTCCAGTGGTTAACAAGGATGTTTAACAGGGTAGATTCATTCCAAAAATAACATCAGTCCAAAGTCTAAAAAAAAAAAAAAACAGAGAAAAACAATCAACACAGAGACAGTATGCCCTGCCACAGGTGCAGAAACCAGATTATACAGACAGTTCTTGCCCCTGCCATGGGGACTTAGAAATCAGGTTATGCAGACAGTTTTCAGTCCTGCCATGAGGGCACAGAAACCAGGTTATGCAAACAGATCTTACCTCTACCACAGGTGAGTCAAGAAGAAACACATAAAGAGACACTTAAGGAAAATGATAGGGAAGAATCCAGTAATCAGGCGACTTGGCCATCTTACACTGGGCCCAAATCTAACAGGTTCAGATGATTTGGCCAACTTACACCAACCAAATCTACAGGTTCCAAAAGGAGCAGAGTCCTCCCAACCCCCTCTGGGAGACCTGAAGCATTCTGAAGGCTCCCTGCTGTGGGATGCCTGCCTACCACCCTTGACAGCCCAAAACTCCATGGGCTCTCTGAGCACCCCAGATACTTGCAAGCAAACTGAAAGTTCAGACAGGTTTACAGGGTCAGACTTTGGCAGACAGCAGACAAGAGACAGACAAATAAACCATGGTACTTGTTTCTAGATCTCCAATTCACCACCCTCCTGTGTGTTACCATAGGAAGTCAGTTTCCCAGCCAATGTAACAAATGTAAGAATCTTGTTATCATTAGCTTACTGGAAACCCCTTGAGTGAACCACATGGAGTCATGAATTGAGGCAAATAGCAAGAGGATTTTTAATGATTCAATGCTTTGTGGTCGTACTACACCCAAAGGAGAGGTGGCAACCCTCTTCACACCACTTAACACAAATACATACTCTTGTGTATGCTCTCATTAGAAAATGAGTATTTAAAAAGAAAATACTCAAAATGAACAATATAAGAAAAATTATATTAAATGAAACCATCTAGAAATAGATAAAACAAGCAAATGAACAAAACCAAAAATAGAAGAAAAAGGCAAAATACAAGAACCTAATACAGAGACAAAGCCACACCTTCAAACTTAAAAACATCCCATAGACACACAAAATATCAAAGCATAATACAAACAAACCAACCTTTTTTTAATTAAAAATGGACTGAGAAAGTGTTGTAGATCAAATAATTCTCTAATTATATCACTGAGATCAATTCTGTTAGCCATCTACTTCTGGACATGGTTTCTAACCTTAAGTTTAATTTGTATAGCCTGTGTATTTGGGAGAATTTCTCATTTATGATTGGTTATTAATTGAGGATATATTTTATATTAGGGATTGCTGAAATAGCTAAATTCCTATCACACCAATAGTAAGCATTCTGTCTCAGACCTTACAGCCCATGGACAGACTGGTACAATCCCTGTGAGTTCATATGTATTGCAGTTTTATAATCTACAATTTTTTGTTTCTATTTGTTGAATCTCCTTTGTCTCTTGTACAATTTCATTCTTCTCATACTTGAGGAAAGAGGAGAGGGATTTGATGAAGACTTCCAATTGAGACCTGAATATTCCATGATTTCTTACTCATTCTACTTGTTTCAGGTGTGGGTGTCCTGCTTCTTCTCATCTACAATAGAAAGAAGCTTTTTTAATGATGACACTAATCTATGATTTTTAGCAGAATGTCATTAGGAGATATTATGCAGATATTCTTCTATGGCAGAACAATAATATATGGCATATCTAGTCTCAGTTTTTGGCTACCAAACAGATTTTAATAATTGCTTCCAGTTCATTTTGTGTATTTTAAACAAAATCAAATAGTTGTTGGGTACTTTAACAATGTTTGTACTTCTATTGCACTAGAATATCTAACAGTCAGGCCACTATGTAAGTGAAAGGATTTGCAGCTGGATTGAACTTTTTTTTTTCTTTCCCAATAGAGAGTGGAATACCTTCTTGTGCCATAAATGGTAATCAATAGTGGTGAAGCTCTGGGTAGTCATCAACTTAAACTTTCCATGATTAATTTTTATGTAGATGATGACCTTAGCAATATAGGAACTTAACATCAGTTTTTTTTTGTTTTTTTTTTTTGAGTGAGAATACAATGCCTGTAGAAATAACGTGTATAGGTAGCAGTTTTTATGGTGTCTATTTGAAAAAAAAAAAAAAACACAATTAGTTGTATTCCACTCCTAGCATTGGAGGTTTCTTTGGTACTGAGAAATATTCAGTTTTATCTTAGTTGGACCACCAACCAGGCAGCATACACCAGCTAATATGAGGCCCCAAACACATATCCAGCAGAGGATAGTTTGGTTTGGATTCACTCAGATATGATGCAACTACCCCAAATGAGACTGGAGGTCCCAGGGAGTTTAGAGATCTGGTGGGGTAGGTTTTGAGGACATCCTTATGGAGAAGGAGGCAGTGAGGAGGTATGGGATGTTGATATGCAGAAGATGGACCAAGAAGGGGATAAAATTTGAGTTTAAAGTAGATAAATAAATAAACAAATAAATAAATAAATATGTTTTTAAAAATAGCTTCCCAATTCCAACTTAAATTTTTAAGTCTTGTTATAAACTTCTTTCTTTTATGGCATGTGCATTCTAGCCCTGTTTATTTTTTTTTTTTTTATTGATTGCAAGTCATTAGAATTCTAATTATTATATCTAAACATTTTTCATTTTACTTGTCTATTCTACTATTCATACTTTTCCTATACCTCTCTCAATTGTACATTTCTACATGATATGTGTCTTCTCCATGTTTGTTTTATGCAGGTTCTACTCTCCAATCTTAATTAATACAACCCTTTCTAATAAATCATTCCCTGTAAACTGGTTTCCTCCACATGTACTATAATTTAAACATAAATATATGTGTGTACATATTAGAAAAAAAATACAAAAAATTATAATATATTATAATAGAAAAAAAGTTTTGGATATTTGAACAGATGTGGTTTCACTTCATTGCATAGTATTTTTAGTTTGATAAGAAAGGAAATGTGTGTTTGAGTAATGATGTGCTTCCTTGTCAAGTTGACAAGGGCTTAATTGTACTGGCTAGACTATTTACATCTTGAAACACAAAGTAAACTTATCTGAAAATAAAGAGTCACTATTGAGAAAATGAATCTAAAAGATAAACACTGTAAATCATTTTCTTATTTAGTGAATGATGGGAGAGTACTTAATCCATTTTGGATGGTTTCATTGCTGGACTTCTAGTCCTGGATCACATAACAAATCAATCAAGCAACCCAGGGAAAGGTAACAATTAATCAACCTTCATCAATGGCTTCAGGCTCAGCTCCAGTCTGTAGGTTCCTGTCATGTTTGAGATCTTGTTCTGACAGCTTTTGATGATGAATGACAATATGAAAGTACAAAGTAAAAAAAAAAAAAAAAAAAAAAAAAAAAGTAACATTTTAAAAATTTCAAAGTTTAAAATATTGAAAATTATGAATCTCGAATTATTACCTTTTGCTTTCTGTGAATGCAAATTGAAATTTGAAAGTTAAGATTGAGAAACAATATGTTTGCGGGGCGGTGGTGGCGCACGCCTTTAATCCCAGCACTTGGGAGGCAGAGGCAGGCGGATTTCTGAGTTCGAGGCCAGCCTGGTCTACAGAGTGAGTTCCAGGATGGCCAGGACTACACAGAGAAACCCTGTCTCGAAAAAACAAAACAAAACAAAACAAAACAAAACAAAAAAAAAGAGAAACAATATGTTTAACACATATTCTATGAATTAATTCTCAATCCAAACATCTTCCCTTACCGCAAATCTTACACTGTCTTTAAGATTAAAGATCCAGCAGAAGATGGATGCAGATGCACACCCACAATCTAATATCAGGCAGAATTTAGTCTTGTGGAAGAATAGAATATAGTACTGAGCAAGACAGAGGGGCCAATGATACCATAAGAAGTCCCACAGTGTCAAATGATTTGTATTCATGGAGCTTACAGAGACTAAGCCACCAATCATGAACCACCCAGGGGCTGGATTTTGGCCCCTACATATTTGTAGCAAATGTGCAACTTGGTCTTCATGTCAGAAGCCTAAAAAGCAAACAGGAGAGTCTCTGTACCCTGCCATTGAATTTCCCTTCTCCTCCCTAGACTACATGGCTGCTTGTCAGTGGAGGAAGATGTGTGGGATTAGATACCCTAGGGTTTGGTGGCACAGAGGAAAAGTTTAGAGAATCACAAAAGGGAATTGGAAGAGAGGTAATTAGGTGGGCATTATAGGGAAATTTCCCCTAATTATTTGATTGGCTAATAAATAGGACAAGAAGTCAATTGTTGGGTGAAGAGGAGGAGGCTGGCATTCCAGGTCTAAGAAAGGAAGAAGGGAAACAGGTGGAAGGGATGGCTCATTTTTTACATCAATGAGGAGAGCACTGGGAATTGTTAAACCTGGTTACCAACTCTGCCACCAGTAGAATTTCAAAATGGAGAAGCTGGTGAGTTTAAGAAGATAGATCACTCACCCAGAAATTGTGCAATCAGTTGATTTTAAATATTATTTGGTATTTTCTATTTGCAAATATTCAGGTGGGGAGTTTTGCAGAGCTGAAGCAGACTGGAGCTCTGGCTTAGCAAAGTTAGCCAGGATTAAAAGATAAACGGTATGTGATTATTAATGGTTACTCTTGTCTAATCTATAAGAAAATGTAGAAAGCTGCACAAGAAAATAAAAAGAAAAAAATGAAGAGTGTGAGCAGGAAATCTGCATCAGAGAGTGTAATAGAGTTAAACCCAGCACTCAGACACCAGAAGTTTACAGAAAAGAGTGGTCCTCAACTGAAGAAAAGGAGTATTTACCTTAGGGCAAGATCAGGCCCAGCTTGTCTTTGAACTTGTAAAAAGGAATTAAAGAAAACCTTAAGCACTGAAGGAAATCATTAAGAACAGAAAGCTAAAGCAGACATAATTGAACAAAGGAACCATATTCTAGTCCCAGCAAAAATGAGATAATGGAAGCTTTGGCCACATATTTCTGACCTTAGGGTCAAGGATTTAAGAGATGAGTAATGGAATTTCACTCCAGAACTAAAACAAGTCTCCAGGACAAAGTTTGTGTCAGTGATGTTCCTACATGGAGCCCTATTCATAGAGGCATATGTATGAAGCCATGAAGTTGAAGCTAGAATTGCACTGTAGACCCAAAATGTTGGCCAGTGCTATTGGATATCTGCTAAAAAAATTTTTAGCATTAGTTTTTGAAAGGGGCCTAGATGAAAAATATGTTGCAATCAGCAAAGCTGAACAAATTTGGAGATCTAAGATGACTTTGGCACCAGACATGGAGATAAAGGTATGTAAGCAAGCATTAGTCAGATGTTTTTCTATGTAAAAGTTGTCATTGTGTCTCTTTACATCAACACAAGATTAAAAGGGAAGTGATTACACATTAAATAAATATACATAAAATTAAAAATTCCAAACCCAAGAAAATCTATAAATGATCTATGAATAGGCAAAATATGAGAATAATGAGAATGAAGGGAGAAGAAACTGATGTCAATGGAACAGAACATATTTTCAACAAATCAGAGAAGAAATTTTCTATTATCAAACAAAGGAAATGCCTATCAAAGTACAAGGAGTATACAGAACACCAAATATATATGATCACAAAATAATGACACAGCAACACATTAAACTCAAAACACTAATCATCATGACAATGGAATATAGACTTATAATTTGGAAAATGCACTATAATAAGTGTTATCAAATACTTCCACCCTTCCCTTCTAGCCTGTTGTCCAAAGGTAGGGGAGAAAAGAAGGGTGATATGACAATGGGGATACAGACCTGTTTAAAAGTAGTTTTTTTGTTGGAATCCAATCTTCAAAGTCAGAATACCAGCAGTTCTGTTCAGTAGTGTCAGGCTACCATGAGCCTAGTTCAAAAAGTGTGACCAAACACTAATATACAGAAGCAAAACAATCCAGCAGCAACAGCCAGGCCTCTGTCATAACAGCACAAATCAGTAAGAATGACTGGAATGAGCCAGAATACCAGGAGAGGTTCTCTGCCCTTCCTCCTATAAGAAGTAAAGATCAGCAAAGACCTGAGACTAAGGAAGCACAGGTAGCTATGCCAGTGTGCATCACTGATGTTGTGTTTCATGTATTCTTTTTTTTAAACATCAGGATTTCTCTCATGGGTCTGCTTCGACAAATCATCACCTGAGTCTTCCTTTGGAAAGTATCACATGACACAACCAGAAATTTCCACTTCAATATAAGCCTAATAAAAGCTGAAAAAACAAAACAAAACAAAACAAAATAGGACTAACAAGATAAAGTTATCTATTATCTATTAGATTTTTACATCTAACTTCTAAATGAAAACTTTAAAAAATCCAGAAATATTAGAAGAAGCCCGACACATTCAAGACACACAAATATTTTGAACCAGTTCATAGAAGAAAATTTACCCAACCTAAAAAAAAAAAAAGAAATGCCTAAAAACAGGAGGATTCATACGGAACACCAAGTATATTTCCACCTGATAAAATAACTCTCTTGATATCTAATAATCTAAGAAATAAATGTAAGAAAAATTATTAGAAGCTATGAGAAAAAAGGCCAAGTGACTTATAAAAATAGACCTCTCAAAATTATACCCAGAATTTCAATAGAGACAATAAAAGCCAGTAAGGTCTGAGCAGATATCTTGAGGCTGTAAAAGGAGAGCCCATATGTCTACCCAGAATACAATATCCAACAAAAAACTTATAAAACCATAGATAGAGAAAATAAGATATTAAGTGATAAAAACAAATTTAATCAATATATATTCACAAATCCACCACTACAGTAGATACTAGAAGGAAAACAGTAACCCAAGTCAGTTAACTACATCATTAAATACAGAAAATAAAGAATTCCACAACAGAAATCCAAATGAAGAGAAACATACACACACACACACACTACATACACCTTTATAATAACAGGATTTTACAATCATTTTAGAGTAATATCTATCAACATCAATGGACTCAATTTACCAATAAGAAGACACAAGCTAACAAATCGGATGCAAACACATGATCTATCATTCAGCAATATACAAGAAAGAAACCTCATCATCAAAAAGAATCATTCCCAAAGCATATAGTGTCAGAAAAAAAGGGTTTTCAACAAACAGACTGAAGAAGCAATTTGGTTTAGTCATTCCAAGATATAATAAAATAAATATTCAAATGAAGTTAATCAAAAAGATAGGGAAAGACTTTTCATAGTCATCAAAGAAAAATCCAATGTACTAAGTGTCTTCATAAAGAAACTGGAGTGTTCTCACATTATCAACCTAAAAGCACATATGAAATATCTAGAACATAAAGAAAAAAAAAAAACCACACCTATGAGGGGTAGATGGCATGAAGTTATCAAACTCAGACCTGAAATCAATAAATAATAAACAAAGATAAAAGGTTCAAAGAATAATTGAAAAAAATCCAGCTGGTTCTTTGATAAAAATCAACATGACAGATTAAACCCTTAGACAAAATAAAATAACTAAAGGGTAGAAAGAGAGTATCCAAACTAACAAATTTCAAAATGGAAAAGGAAACATATCAACAGACACTGAGGAAATCCAAAGAATCATTAGGTCTTACTTCAAAGGCTTGTATTCTACAAAGTTGGAAAATCTAAATAAAATTCATAATTTTCTTGATAAATTCCAATTAAGTTAAATCAACATCAAGTGAACAATTTAAATATTCCTATAAACTTGAATGAAATATTAGTCATTAAAAGTGTCCCACCCACCCACTCCCCCAAAATAACAGATGATTTTGTCCCAGAATTCAATCAAAATTTAAAAGCAAAGCTAATACTTTTCAAATATTTCATAAAATAGAAAAAAAATAGAGAAAATATGGTCAAACTTATTTATGTGTCTAAAAACATTCTGACATTAAAAACCACCAAGAATCAAAAATGAAAGAGACTTTTATAGTAGTTTCCTTATGAATATTGAAGCAAATATATTCAAGAAGATACACGCACATCAAATGCAAGAATCCATCAAAACATTATCTGTTAGGAGCCGACTTTACTAGAAAGAGGCTAGATCAACTTTGCAGCCATCTGGAACCATATACCCTGATGAAAGACTTGGTTGTCAAAAGCCTATAACAGCTGAAGCACACTCTGATAAATATATTGTTTATCCCACATAGCTTGTTTTGCTGTTTAGTGACCTCAGCTGTATGGTGCACGTGGTAAAGTGTTTTCACCTGTGTTCTCCTGCTTGTATATATAAATACCTCAGAATTCCCTTCAAAAGAAGAGACTTGATCACCCTTGTCTTGTCTCCATTCTTCATGTCTCCTGGCCCTGCAGCCCCACTCTCTCTCTTGACCAGAGCACTTAGCGCCAAAGCGTTGAGGCAGAGTATGGGCCACAACATTTGTGGCGTCCAACGTCGGGCTCCAGTAAGCGGGATACAGTGGAAGACACCCTGCGCTGGAGAACCAGTCAACTGACAAGAGTCTCAACGTTAGAGCTCCAGTAAGCGGGATACAGTAGAAGACACCCTGCGCTGAAGAACCAGTCGACTGATGGAGCTGGCTGACTTCGGAAGTGAAACAAAGGTGATTGCATAGTAACAAAAATGGGGCAAGAAATAAGTAAGCAGAAACAGATGAAAAAGGTTTTAAAGATGCAAGGAGTAAATCGCAGGCTGCTCTGAGTCAAGAGAGCCAAACAGATAAAGGTTATAGTAACAAAAACGGGGCAAGAAATAAGTAAATAGAAACAGATGAAAAAGGATTTAAAGATGCAAGGAGTAAATTACAGGCTGCTTTGAGTCAAGAGAGCCAAACAGATAAATAAAGGTTATAGTAACGAAAATGGGGCAAGAAATGAGTGAGTAAAAACAGATGAAAAAGGCTTTAAAGACACAAGGAATAAATAGAAGGCTGCTCTAGACAGAGAGCTAAGCAGAATGATAATGTTAATTGATTTAACTTTCAAAATGGGTGTGATTCTGAGTTATATAGTTATATTTTTCTGGATAAAAACTCAATGTAAAGGTTTTTCTGGTTACTGGCTTAAGGAAAGGCTAATTTGGAAAAAAAGGTTTTTCTATGAGTTTTCTGATGAGGTCATTAAGGTAGTAGTTATGTCTTCCAGAATTATATGGATCAGGCATGACAGGGGTAGGCCTCCAGAACACTAGATTTCAGAGAATCAAAATAATTATCTTGATAGTAAAACTTGTTTTGAGATTTGTATATTACAAAATACATAGCCTTGGTGAATGAATCTTCTTATCACCTGCATGTTCACTGATGCCCTGGACTTCCAGCTGGATGCAGTTAAGACAGACTTCAGATGCTTATCAATTTACCCTTCCCCTCATCCCTCTTCTAATATCTCAACGCCCATGTTCAGCTTGAAGAAGTTAATGAAGAGTCGGCACCCCAATTCCCTGGACTTGGGGACTGAGGTGGCTAATATTAGGCTGTCTTTATCTGTATAATTGTTACTAAGCTGATGGCAAAATTCAAGGATTTCATTGGTATAAATTTGTGGGTACAAGGCTTAGACCTTTCACTTCTCCAATAGGGGAAGTTGTGTGTAGCCTTAAAGAGTGTTGCTTTTATATCAACAGTTTAGATATTAAGTCTCTTGTCTCTTGGGTTCATGCTGTTAAACAAACTGATGGCTTTGGTAAACCCATACAGGTCCGATATTACAGGCTGGAAGTAGAGGACTCTGACAGGCACGGTTTCCGTAAGTTTTCCCAGCCTTCCCTTTTGAAAAAATTTAAAAAGGGGGACCTGTTGGGAGCCGACTTTAGTAGAAAGAGGCTAGATCAACTTTGCAGCCATCTGGAACCATATACCCTGATGAAAGACTTGGTTGTCAAAAGCCTATAACAGCTGAAGCACACTCTGATAAATATACTGTTTATCCCACATAGCTTGTTTTGCTGTTTAGTAACCTCAGCTGTATGGTGTATGTGGTAAAGTGTTTTCACCTGTGTTCTCCTGCTTGCGTATATAAATACCTCAGAATTCCCTTCAAAAGAAGAGACTTGATCACACCCTGTCTTGTCTCCATTCTTCACGTCTCCTGGCCCTGCAGCCCCACTCTCTCTCTTGACCAGAGCACTTAGCCCCAAAATCGTTGAGGCAGAGTAAGGTCAGAGCACTTAGCCCCAAAAGCGTTGAGGCAGAGTAAGGTTCTCAACAATTATCCATTATCCATTAACGGCAATAGGCTTCATTTTAGTATGAGGGAATGGTTCAGTATGGCAAAATTCTCTCAATGAAATCCATCATTCATATATATATGTATATGTGTAAATGTGTGTATGTGTGTATATGTGTATGTGTGTATGTATATATGTGTGTATGTATATATGTGTGTATGTATATATGTATCTATGTATCTATGTATCTATGTATCTATGTATATATGTATATATATATAATAAAAATCACATGATTATTCAGTTAGATTCTGAAAAAACCTTTTCACGATATCCAAACACTGTTCATGTTAAAAGACCTGGAGAGGTAAGGGATAGAAAACAATTATCTGAACTAAACCCGGGCAATGTATTGGAAGCCAATACCCAAAACCAAACTAAATGAAAAGAAATCAATACCATTAAATTCAGGAACAATACAAAATTGCCAATTACTTTGTGTCTATTGAATATAGCATTTGAAATTTTAGCTACACCAATAAGACAATAATGAAGATCAAGGAGATTCAATTCGGGAAGGAAGAAATTAAAGTATTACCATTTGCTGATGATATGGCAGTATGTATAAATGACATAAAAACTTCGACCAAAGAATTCCTACAGCTGATAAACATCTTCTAAATAATGAATGGTTAAAAGAAACATCAGTAGCTCTTCTATATACAAATTTTACATGTGATAAGAAACAAAAATAGCCCTTCACAGTATCCAAAATTACATAAAATATCTTGGTTTTATGCTAAACTATATTTACAAAATTATGCACACACACATATATGTATATGTAAATATATATAATATTATAATGACAAGATCATCAATTCTTTAAGAAAAAAGAGTTGAAGATATCATAAGGTAGAAAAATCTCCAATGGTCATACATCAATAGGTTTATATAGTAAAATGTTTATCTTACCAAAAGTAGTCTACAGATTCAATACCATTCTCATCAAAATTCTAAAACAATGTTTACTGAACTTAAAAGAACAACTTTCACCTTCACATGGGAAAATCAAAATTTCAGGATAGCTAAAATATTCCAGCACAATAAAAGAATTTCAGGAGGTATCACCATCCCAAATTTCAAGGTATACTATAGAACAAAAGTAATAAAACTCGTGGTATTGGCATTAAAAACAGATGAGTTGATCAGTGGAATAAAATGACTGATAAATAAGTCCACACATCTATGTATACATTATTTTGACAAAGAAGGCAAAACCATAAAATGTAAAAAAGATATCACCTTCAACATATGGTGTTGATTTAACTGGATGTCTGCATGTAGACCCTGCACAAAACTCAAGTTGAAGGTAAACAAAATGAAAAATAATCTCTTCACTAGATCAAATTAACTTTGTCCAAATAGGCTAAAATATTTTTTTTGTGTGTTAATATCTGAAAGTTGTGTGTTGAAAAGCCTCAGGAAAATTGATGTCAATATGTGAAATAGATCAGGCTCAGGTACTGAGCCTCCTCTTCCACTGGGTTAAACACTCTCTAAACTTGAGTAACAGGAGATCAGTGGACACTGAAAAGTCTTGCAGTAACCATGAGTTCACAGACATTTTATATCTTATTTCACATTGTAAAAATATAATTGCATAGGATTTGTTTCATAATATAAACCTTGTTATAAAAGTTATTTTTCCCCCAGGTGCTGAAAGAGACTCAAATAGAACCCAGAATATCTGCTTAACCCCAGAAAAATATGTATTCTGTATGAGAAGAGATTTACTGTCAAAATATAAAAAATCACATAGAAGATGGACAAATGAACATGCTTTACTATGACAGGGCCTACTCAAGACTGAGCTCGTCAACATTTAGTTATAGATGTGGGAGAGTCTCATAGGAACTGATTGCTCTTTAGGTAGTACAGGTGCTGGAGCACGAAACACCATCATCTCTAGTAGTTTATCTTAGCAACTGGTGATGTGGATTTGTTCCAGGGATAATGTTAAAGACATGACCATGGTGATCACAACCATTTATAGTGGGATATAATGCACTCTTCTGGAATGTCATAAAGGTATAAATGCAGATAAATACTCACATACATAAATGATTTTTTTAAAATAAGAAAAACTTAGTTAATATAACACACTACAGAGTCATCATTTATTCATAAATGAGTAGATAATATTACATAAGAAATTCAAATAGGTTGATAATGTAGAAACAAATAAAACAATTAAAACTAAGCAAAGAACTTCAATAGACAATTCTCCAAAGAAGACAAAAGATACATGAAATCATAGTTTACATTACTATTCATCAGAAAAATGCCAATTAACCATGATGAGGTATCATCACCCTCACAATGGTTATTATGAAAAAGAGATGAATATAGCACATACAAGCTATTGATAATCATAAATTGAATTCTTTCATTTATTTATGTATTTATTTCATTTCTACATTTCTGTGTTTATTTGTTTGTTGGTTGGTTGGTTGTTTTGCATCCGAACTGCAGCCACCTCTTTATTCATTTTTTCATTCATGTGGCTTCTCCTCCCATCACCCATTTCCTTCACCTCTGAGAAAGGGACAATTCCTTGCAGGGAACCAATATACCTTGGCACTTCAAGTTGCTGCATGAGTAGGTATATCCTCTCCAACTGATGCTATACAGCCAAATTAGGGAAGCAAGCAATAAAGTCAGAGTAACCTCCACTCCAGTTGTTTAGGGATCTGCTTGAAGACCAATCTGCACATCTTTATATATTGGGAAGGGGACTTCAAGGCCAAGTCCTTGTATTTAAAATAAAAATAATTAGTTGTCATGGAGTGCCCAAGAATCTCTTTCAGAGCTGTGACTTACAATACAAAGAAGCATTGATTAGGATATTAATTATAAGACAAAATTATCTCTGAGGACATCAGTGTCAATTTCTAACTTACATAGGATTTTCAATATTTATATTGTTATCTTACCACACAAACATCCTTTGTTTATTCTAACTCAATGAAGAATTATTCAGATGGTGAGAGCAAGTATGTAGTTGAATCAAAAGTATTACCAGGTCAGGATTCATACACTGTGTGAAATGTTCTTGTTAGTCAAGTTTATTTTATAAATAGCTAAAGGAAGCTTGCAAATACAGTAAAATTCTTTTAAAGGGGACAAAGTTTACATGGTAAAAATAATCATTGTCAACAATTTCCTCTTCATTATAATTCTCTTACTCTATCTCCTGGTCATAATCTTCATGATTTTTCTCCTTAACCTTTTCTTTCTCCTCCTCCTCCACTTTTTCTTCCTCCTTCTTCTCATTTAGATTTCAAGCTCTGTGTATCAAGAGCCAATTGTCCACATTGGCAACGAATCTGAAGTTTAGTTTATTTGTTTGCTGCTGCTGGGCATCTGAATTAACCATAAAATGTCAACAAAGTAGAAAGTTATCTAAGTGGCTATCAACATTGGTCATGCATCCAAACACATTTTGTCCTTGGAAGAGGTCATTAAGCATTTCCACTTAGCCCCCTATGCTGCCTGCAATATCTTGTTGAAGACATGTTTGTCATTGGCCTTGTCTTTCTCATATGAGTATTTTTCTGAGTTTGTGTCAGAACCTAAAATATAATTTTTTTTAAATCCAAAAGTATGCATAGAAGAAACTATAAGGTACATTCATTAACATTAGATCATGTTAGAAAAACAGAGTTAAGAAAAAGTTTACTGAATCCTAGACTTCATATTGATCATTGTTATAACAGCATTCTCATCAAGGAGACTTTCATGCCCACAGTACACGCCTGCCTCATTTACAACTCCATTAAGACCACCTGCCAATGATTTCTATTACATAGGATTTCCACTTCCAGATTTTCCCCACATTGTGTATTTCTTAGTTTGTTTTGTTGAATTTATTTGATTGTTGTGGTGGTTTGGATATGCATGGTGCATGAGAAATGGCAATATTAGATTAGAATGTGTGGCCTTGTTGAAGGAAGGTTGTCATTTTGGGGGTTTGCTTTGAACTCCTATTCTCAGTCTTTGCTCACTGCAGTGGAGACCCTCTTGATGTTTGTTTGTGGAACATAGTCATCCCCTGGATACTTTTGAATCATAATATAGACTACACATTTCCTGTAGCACAGTGTCTGCATGCAAACTGCAATGATTTCTATCATGCTTAAAATGGCTGGAACCTCTTAGACTGTAAGTCAACCTTTATTAAATATTTTACTTTATTAGAACAATTGTGGTAATGGTGTATGTCCTCCCAGAAATAATATCCTAACTTAGTACTATACCCTTTTAACATTTTAAACCATTTTATTTATTAACTTCACTTGTTAGATTTTATTTTCCTGTAGTTCTAAAGAGATTTATTTATTCTCTTTTAAAACTTTTATCATCTTCCTATTATTGGATTTAAAGTCATTTTCTTGTGTTTCATCTTTGTTAAAATATCCTGGGTTTGCTATAATAGAATATCTGGGCTCTGGTGGTGCCATATTTGCCAGGCTGTTGTTGATTGTGTTCTCACAGTGGCTTTTTGCCATTTAGATTTTATGGTTATTAAAGTATAGATACATGCTGAATTGTGAGTTAATCTTTTTGGGTGTGGATTTTCGATTTCTTCCTTTCATTGGTTTCTGTTCCTTCTCTGTATTCTGGCCTGAGTGGCTTGGGATGCTTATGAGTAATCATCTTCATGAACAGCAGTTTGTATCCTCTCATGTAATTTTGTACTGTAAGTTGTCTAGGAATTGGAATTCTTACCTTGCCTCTGAAGTTCTTAATATTACTCTGCCTCTGTGTCCCTTTTTCTGGTAGATAATAGGAAATGAAGAAGGATTTTGGGGCCAGAAATCATGAGTGCTATGGATATGGTACATTTAAGGCTATTGAATGTACTTTAAGGGGAATAGTGTGGAAGGGCTTTAATCATGGCCTTTCCTGTTTCTTTCTGGTGCTGGCAACCCCCCAGGAAAGCAGGCAGAGTTAGGCAGAGTTACTGGACAGGAATTGGAGTGCTGGGATCAAATTCCAAATCTTGACTCTTTTTTATAAATTTTTTAATTAATTATTTTTATTTACATTATACATGATGCCCCTACTTTCCAGTCCTCACTCTCAGAGACTTTTCTCCTACCACCTCCCTTTTGCCTCTGAGAGGGTGCTCCACCCCACCCCCAGGTATCTCTCTTCCTGGGGTGAAAAGTCTCTAGAGGATTAGAAGCACCCTATCCCACTGAATCCAGACAAGGAAATCCTCTGTCTAAAATATGTCATACATAGATGCTGGGGGCCAAGGTATGGGGGTGGCATTGGCCCAGACACTGTATGCTCTTAGGGCCATGGCATATTCTCTTGGAGCTCCCAGTGGTATGGGTTCATTGACATTGTTGGTCTTCCTGTGAGGTTGCTATCCCCTTCAGCTCCTTCCACTAACCCTTCCATAGCAGTTCCCTGATCTCATTCCAATGGTTAGCATTAAGTATCTGCATCTGTCTTGGTCATCTGCTGGTGGGACCTCTCAGAGAACAGCCATCCTATTCTCCTGTCTGCAAGTACAATTAATTGTCAGTAATATTGTGTGGGTTTGGTGCTCATCCATGGGATGATCCCATGTTTGACCTGTCACAGTCCTGCTATTCTTTCAAACTCTGCTCCGTTTTTCTACCTACATATTTTAGACAGGAATAATTAGAGGTAAAAAAGTTTGAAGGTGATTTAGTTTCATATTGTAAAATGCAAGTTAATCTGTTGAACATTTTTTTAAAAATGGATTCCTTTTTGAGAATTCCATATATGAGCACTGTATTTACATAATTTTTTCTTTCTCTCCTTCTTCCCACTCTTTCCAACCCCCAATACTGTTCAAATACACCTACATATTTTAGACAGGAATAATTAGAGGTGAAATAGTTTGAAGGTGGTTTAGTTTCATATTGTAAAATGCAAGTTAATCTGTTGAACATTTTTTAAAAAATGGATTCCTTTTTGAGAATTTCATATATGAGCACTGTATTTACATATTTTTTCTTTCTCTCCTTCTTCCCACTCTTTCCAACCCCAATACTGTTCAAATACATCTTATTTAATTATTGTTCATATATGTATGTATATATGTATACATGTATAAGTATGTATGTATATACAAATACTGATAAATAAAATGTTTTGGGGAAAAAAAAAGAAAAAAGAAAGTGGTTTGGTGACTCCATTCCTCTACTGATGTCCCTATCTCTCTACTGCAGGTGGTCTCTTCGGTACTTCCATGTCCCCACTATTGTGCATTGTGAATACAGTTATTCATAGTGAGTCCTGGGAGCCATTCACATCCCAGGTCTCTGGGACTTTCTAGATGTTGCCCCTAACCTGATCTCTGAAAAGCTGCATATTTTCATTTATTCCTCTGGCCCTCTGGGTTTCTCTCCTATCTCCTGCCTTATAGATAATCCTATCCTTCTCCAGCCTCCCATCTCCTACTTGGGTACCTCCCTCCATCCCTCTATGTTCCATGATTATTTACTTTCCCTTGTAAGTATGATTGAAACATGCTCATTTGGTCCTTCCTTTCTGTTAAGTTCTTATGGTCTGTGGATTGTATCATGGGAATTTATACATGGGAAATCATGTACTTTTGGGCTAATATCCACTTATCAGTGAGTACATATCATGCATTTCTTTTTGAGCCTTCATTGCCTCACTTGGAATGATATTTGCTAGTTTTATTGTTATACTGTAAACTTCATGATGTCCTCATTTTGTAATATCTGAAGTGTTCCATTTTGTAAATGAAAAATATTTCTCAATCTACTCTTCAGGTGAGGGACATCTGTGTTGCTGTTAGTATCTGTATATTACAAATAAGAATTCTATGAATTTAGTGGAGCATTCGCATACCTTTGCCCCCTTGTATGGAGGAGGATTTTGGGTGTCGAGGTATAGCTATATCTTAATGAAACTAACATCACTGGGTGTGTGGTCTTTCTTTAAGTAAATATGAAAACTTGGCTGAAATGAATTTGGGATATAGTCATTTTTATTAGAACTTTTAATAATATTTCATTTTAAGCACAAGGAGATTTCTCTAAGAACACTTTAAAAAATATGTTATTTGGTCTAAGAAGGAAACTTGGTGGAGAAATGCTTGGGATGTGGTTTTACCTGTATTTCTATTATGCTAGAAAGCCTCCAGAAAAGCAGGCAAAGTTATTGCCTAGAAAATTAAGCACAGGGCTCTGCATCCAAACCAACTTTCTAACTAAAGTCAAACACTACTAAACTTTCAAATAAAGGTACCTATATCACAAATACATTCCAGTTCATTTTTCATATTTTTAAGGTAAAATCACACAACGATATCAGTGTCATGAGTGGTATAACTGACCTACATAGACTTTGTTCAGATAAGACATAGACAACAGTCCTCAATAATTAATTTTACTTTTATTAAAAATAATAAACTTACTTTTAAAATACTTCAGCATACAACTTATTTTAGTTAAAAATTAAACTTACATTCTCATCACTCATATGCTAACTTTCAAAGGCACTTATTAAAATATGTCTGAGTACTTTAATTCACCTATATAATAAATTTTTAAAAACTAAAACAAATGAATTGCAATATACAAGTGAGTAAAATGAATTAGATATCTTTGTATTTATTAAAAATGTTACAAGCTTAATAATAAAAATGTAATACGTGAAGTTAGGAAGATACTTGATGAGTAACATGCTTGTCACACAAGCATGTATTTGAGTTTAGAAATATACACACATGCAGAAGGGCAGGCATGCTGCCAAACTTATTATCTCAGCTTTGGAAAACTGAAAAGGGAAATGCCAATAACATGTAGGCCAATCATTTAAGCAATCCATATGCTGTAATTTTCATGATAGACCTCATCTCAATGAAGAAGATATGGAGTAGCTCTTCTTTCAGTGTAGATCAAAAAAAAAATCATGGAATCTTGTAAGTGTATATATTTTGCAACCCACATTTAATAATAGTTCAACCTCTCATTTAACCCACAGCTCAGCAGAGGTAGTGAAAAAGAAATCATATTAGGACATGGAAGAATTGGAACTGTTCAGCAGTATTTCTTTCGGGCAAGGTCAATCTTCTTTGGCAACAGTGCAGTCCCATTCAAAACACACACACACACACACACACACACACACACACACACACAACAACAACTTGGAAAGTGTAGACCTGTCCTCTAGGCAGGCAGGCACCAGCTACAAATTAGAAGGTATAGTTGAATCTGGAGGAAACTGTGAGGCTGGCCAACTGGCTTGAGGCCAGGCTACTGAAACAGCAGGCTGCACATGAACCATATGACCAGTTCTTGGGCAAAGTTCACTCAATCTTACCACAGGTTGAGTTCAGCATGTTATGTAAGCAGAACCAATGCATGAGTGTCGTTAGTGAAGTATAAGAATGAGGGTCAAAGCAAACTAATGTTCAATTCTTGTCTCCCACTGTCTCTAGGGGTCATATTTACACTCCTTCATCCAGGCTTCTTTTGTGTGTTTGCTATATCAAAACAAACTTTCACCTGTGTCTGATGCAGGAAACCATTGTTTCCCATGTATGCTCCAAGAAAAAAAATCATTTTATAACATTGATGTTCCAAATAAATCAGAAATTTCCACTTCAGAGTCTCAGTAAAAGAAGTACTACAAATTAGCTTGTTGTTAGTGAACTGGAAAGTTGTTAGCCAGAGATTACTTTAGGCAAAAGGAGAAAGAATTGTGTAATCTAGCAAATGTGAGTTATACACTATAGACTGAGAAATACCTGCACTATCTTGTCCTACTTGTTTTTTTCTATATTCATTTGTAGTACAACCATTTTAGCATATTTACAACTTTTAAATTTAAGTTTCCCCATTAGTTTTTTGTCATTAAATACTATGTGAGTATCTATATTAAGAATTTAAAACTGTTTAAACTGCAATTTCAATTACAAAATTAAAAGCATATTTCACTCTATTTTTTTGTTTCATAAAGCTTAGTAGATGATACTCTGTCCTTACAAGCAAACAAGAAATAGTCAAGCAATTTTTTTAAAAAAGTCATTATATCATTGCAAATTTCTATCTAAGAACTGAGGCACAAAATATAGACAATAACAAATTCAAATAATTGTGGTCGCCATCAAAAGCTCCATGGGAAGCAACCAGATTGTGAATCTTGTATCTGCTTTGAGGACTTTCTGTGATTTGAGTATCAAGAAGATTCATTCTCTTGAAAATATACTCCAATATTTGCAAAGCTTAGCTCAATTTTTCTATGAGGTTTACAAGGTCAATATTTGGGGGAAATATTCCTTCCATAGGAGAAGTTGGAGAGATGCATGGTCAACCATTTTGAACAGTAAGAGTGAAGTCTGTTCCATTGAAATATCCATCTCATCTGAGGCCTGGCACAGACACCTGCCCGGTCTGCTCCTGCGTGGTAACAGGATTCCTCCCGAGACATCCTGGAGGGTCCACTCAACCAAGATTAGTAGGTAGGAAGACCCACACACTGCCCTATACCCTTGGCTGGGTGCCAAGAGTGTTCATATTCCAGTAGATACACAAACCATCGCCCCTGTGGAATAGCACTCCCCTTCCGCCCCTCTCCCGGATCTGAGGCCTGGTGCAGACTCCTGCCAAGTTGGCCCCTGTGTGGTCACTGGATTCCTCCCAAGACATCCTGGAAGGTCCACTCAACCCACAGCAGCAGAGGACCAACTGAACTCAGAGGGACAAACAACATATCCCTACACATCCTAGAGGAGCCACTGCACCAGAACAGTGGACACCTAATTGGTCTGCTACCTTGGAGAAACCATATCCTGAGTCATCCTAGAGGTACCACTGTACTCAGAGCAGCTAGAGAAAATCACAGAGACATATGGACCCCAAATGAATCAGACACAAGCAAGATACCTGGAAAGGCAGGCTTCAGTTAGAGTCAGAAAGTAGCACCAAAGTTAACCAGATGGTGAAAGGCAAGTGAAAGAATGTAAGCAACAGAATCCAAAGCTCCTCATCATAGCAAGCCCTGAACACCCCATTACACTGGAAAAGCAGGATTCAGAATTAAAATCACTTCTCATGATGATGATAGAGGACTTTAAGAAGGAAATAGATAACACTCTCAAAGAATTTAAGGAGAACACAGGTAGACAGATAGAAGCCCTTAAAGAGGAAACACTGAAATCCATTAATGAATTGCAAGAAAACACAACGAAACAGGAGGAGGAATTAAACAAAACCATCCAAGATCTAAAAACTGAGGTAGAAACAATTAAAAAAATGACAAAGGGAGACTACCCTGGAGATAGAAAACCTAGGAAAAAATCAGGAGTCATAAATACAAGTATCACCAACAGAATACAAGAGATAAAAGAGAGAATCTCATGTGCAGAAGATACCATGAAAAACATTGACACAACTGTCAAAGAAAATGCAAAATATAAAAAGAACATACAGGAATTCCAAGACACAATGAGAAGGTCAAACCTAAGGATAATAGGTATAGTTGAGGGGTATATTCCAAAACATACAGGAATTCCAAGACACAATGAGAAGGTCAAACCTAAGGATAATAGGTATAGTTGAGGGGGAAGACTCCCAACTTAAAGGA
This sequence comes from Arvicanthis niloticus, assembly GCF_011762505.2. Classification (NCBI taxonomy): domain Eukaryota; kingdom Metazoa; phylum Chordata; class Mammalia; order Rodentia; family Muridae; genus Arvicanthis; species Arvicanthis niloticus. Next base: position 48,865,181 of record NC_047674.1, read on the forward strand.
CCAGTAAATACCTCAACAAAATTATAGAGGAAAACTTTCCTAACCTACAGTAAGAGATGTCCATAAATATACAAGAAAAGAAAATATACCAGAAAAGAAATACTTCCTGCCACATAATAGTCAAAACATCAAATGTACAAAACAAAGAAAAAATACTAAAAGCTGTAAGGGAAAAAGGTAAAGTACATATAAAGGCAGACCTATAAGAATTACCCCAGACTTTTTGTTTTGTTTTGTTTTTGTTTTTTGAGACAGGGTTTCTCTGTATAGCCTTGGCTGTCATGGAACTCACTAGGTAGACCAGGCTGGCCTCGAACTCAGAAATCCACCTGTCTCTGCCTCCCAAGTGCTGGGATTAAAGGCTTGCGCCACCACCGTCCGGCAAGACTTTTCACCAGAGACTATAAAAGCCAGAAGATCCTGGACTGATATCATACAGACCCTAAGAGAACACAAATGCCAGCCCAGACTACTATACACAGCAAAACTCTAAATCAATATTGATGGACAAACGAAAATACTCCATGAAAAACCAAATTTACATAATATCTTACCACAAATCCAGCACTTCAAAGGATAATTGGTGGAAAACTCCAACACAAGGAGGGAAACTACAACCTAGAAAAAGCAAGAAAATAATCTTTCAACAACCCTAAAAGATGATAGCTACACAAACATAACTCCACTGCCAAAAACAAAAATAACAAGAAACAACATCCATTTTCCTTAATATCTCTTAATATCAATGGACTCAATTCTCCAATAAAAAGACATAGACTAGCAGACTGGATACATAAACACGACCCAGCATTTTGCTGTATACAGGAAACACACCTCTGTGAAAAAGACAGACACTACCTGAGAGGAAAAGGATGGAAAATAATCTTCCAAGCAAATGGTCCCAAGAAACAAGTGGGAGTAGCGATTCTAATATAAAATAAAATCGATTTTCAACCAAAAGTAATCAAAAAAGATAAAGGACACTTCATGTTCATCAAAGGAAAAATGTACCAAGAGGAACTCACAATTCTGAACATCTATGCCCCAAATGAAAGGGCACCCACATACATAAAAGAAACTTTACTAAAGCTTAAAGCATACATTGCACCTCACACAATAGTAGTGGGAGATTTCAACACCCCACTCTCAGCAATGGACAGATCATGGAAACAAAAACTAAATGAGACACAATGAAACTAACAGAAGTTATGAACCAATTGGACTTAACTGACATCTATAGAACATTTCCTCCTAAAGCAAAAGAATATACTTTTTTCTCAGCACCTCATTGTACCTTCTCCAAAATAGGCCATATAATTGGTCACAAAACAGGCCTCAACAGATACAAAAAGATTGAAATAATCCCTTGTATCCGATCACAACATCATGGACTAAGACTCATCTTTAATATGGACAAAAACAACAGAAAGCCCACATACACATGGAAAATGAACATACACAATAGCCACAAATAATATAATATATCTTGCAGTGAATCTAACCAAGCAAGTGAAAAATCTGTACGATAAGAACTTCAAGTCTTTGAAGAAAGAAATCAAGATCTCAGAAGATGGAAAGATCTCCCATGCTCCTGTATTGGTAGGATTAACTTAGTAAAATGACCATCTTGCCAAAAGCAATCTACAGATTCAACACAATCCCCATTAAATTCCAAATCAATTCTTCATAGAGATAGAAAGAACAATTTAAAAATTCATTTGGAATAACAAAAAAACCTAGGCTAGCAAGAACTATTCTCAACAATAAAAGAATTTCCGGGGAAATCACCATCCCTGACCTCAAGCTCTACTACAGAGCAGTAGTGATAAAAATTGCATGGTATTAGTATAGAGATAGGCAAGAAGATCAATGGAATAGAATTGAAGACCCAGAAATTAACCCCACACACCTATGGTCAGTTGATCTTTGACAAACGAGCTAAAGCCATCTACTGGAAAATGGTCAGCATTTTTAACAAATTGTGCTGGCTCAAATGGAGGTCAGCATGTAGAAGAATGCAAATTAATCCATTCTTATCCACTTGTACAAAGCTCAAGTCCAAGTGGATAAAGAACTTTCAAATAAAACCAGATACTTTGAAACTAATAGAAGAGAAGGTGGGGAAGACTCTCGAATACCTAGGCACAGAGGAAAAGTTCCTGAAAAGAACACCAATGGCTTATGCTCTAAGATTAAGAATTGACAAATGAAACCTCATAAAATTGCAAAGCTTCTATAAGTCAAAGGACACTGTCAATAAAACAAAAAAGCAACCAACAGATTGGAAAAGATCATTACCAATCCTACATCAGATAGAGGGCTAGTATCCAATATATACAAAGAACTCAAGAAATTAAGCACCAGACAACAACAACAAAAAACATTAAAAATGGGGTACAGAGCTAAACAATGAATTCTCAACTGAGGAAACTCGAATGGATGAGAAGCACCTTAAGAAATGCTCAACATCCTTAGTCATCAGGGAAATGCAAATCAAAACAACACTCAGATATCACCTTGTACCAGTCAGAATGGCTAAGATCAAAAACTCAGGTGACAGTAGATGCTGGCGAGGATGTGGAGAAAGAGAAACACTCCTCCATTGTTGGTGGGGTTGCAAGCTGGTACAACCACTCTGGAAGTCAGTATGGCAGTTCCTCAGAAAATTGGACATAGCACTGCCTGAGGACCCAGCTATACCACTCTTGGGCATATACCCAGAAAATGCTCCAACATATAACAAGGACATATACTTTACTATGTTCATAGCAGCCTTATTTATAATAGCCAGAAGCTGGAAAGAACCCAGATGCCCTTCAACAGAGGAATGGATACAAAAAAAATGTCGTACATTTACACAATGGAATATTACTCAGCTTTTAAAAATAAGGAATTTGAGAAATTCTTAGGTAAATGGATGGAACTAGAAAATATCTCCTGAGTGAGGTAACCGAATCACAAAAGAACACACATAGTATTTACTCACTGATAAGCGGAATTTAGCCCAAAAGTTTGAAACAACAAAGATTCAACTAACAGACAATATGAAGGTCATAAAGAAGGAAGAACAAGTATGGGTGCCTAGGGCTTACTTAGAAGGAGTAACAAAATACCCAAGGGAGCAAATATGGAGACAAAGTGTGGGTCAGAAACTGAATGGGAGGCTGTGTGGAGACCATTCCACCTGGGTATTCATCCCATGTGCAGTCACCAAAAATAGATGCTGATATGGATGACAGGAAGTGCATGCTGATAGGAGCCTGATAGAGCCGTCTCCTTAGAGGTCCTCCAGAGTCTGACATACCCAGAGGCAGATACTCACAGCTAGCCATTGATCTAACCTAGGGTTCCCTATGGAGAAGTTAGAGAGAAGATTGAAGGAGCTGGAAGTGGCCCCATGAGGAGAGCAACAATACCGACCAGCCAGAGCTCCCCAGGGTCTAAACCACCAGCCTAGGAGCACATAGGGAGGGACACATGACTCTAGCTGTATATTTAGGATAGAATGGCCTTGTTGGGCACAGATGCGAGAGGAGATATTTGGTCCCATGATGGCTGAACACTGATTGGGGGAGGGATTTGAGGTGGGGAGGTGGGAGTGGGGGTAGGTGGGGGCACACCCTCATAGAAGCCAGAGGAGGGGGAATAGAATAAGGAGCTACTGGGTGGTAGGGGGAAAGGGGTAAGGGGATAAAACTTGAAATGTAAATATAATATCCAATAAAAAAAAGAAAAGTTGTTAAAACCAACATCTTTAAAAAAGAATCATCCCTCTTTAAAAAATTATCTTAATAATAAAATTTGTTTTGAGAATTGTGTATTGCAGAATACACAACCTTGGTGTATCTACTCATCAGGCAAACTGAGCAGACCTGCGCAAACCTCCGAAGTCCTGGAAATCCATCTGGATGCAGTGAAGACACAACATTAGAGGCTTATCAATTTACTCTTCCTCCTGCCACTCTTCTAATATCTAAACGGCTTGAACAAGTTAATAAAGAGTCACTGCCCAGGGCTTGGGGACTAAGGTGGTTAATATTGGTCTGTCTTTCTAGGGAAAAGTAGTGGTTCTGTTAAAACAGGGAGAATTAGCTAGGATATATTTCATAGCCATAAGCTAGTGGTAGAAATCTGTATAATTGTTATCAAGATGAAGTTATAATTTCTTAAATGGTACAAAATTTACTTTGATTTCAAATTTAAAGTTTCCATTGGTACGAGCTTCTTATTGATATAAAAGTTAGATGAATATTGTTACTCTCATAGGCATTGTGCCTGTATAATAGATTTAAAAATACAAGGCTTAGATCCAGTCCTTCTTTAACGTTCTTAACTAATTTGTGATGGCTAGCCTGTGAGATAAGGGCTTATAGCAAATTCATGGCTTGGAGTTTATTGCTAGGGTGTTTTCTATATTTTATTTAGAAATAGCTGAGAGGAGTTAACAGACAACAGCCCAGATTACCTTACATGGATAGTTGGTTTTCAAAATGTCAAAGTCCACAGAATTGACATAGCAAACATTTCTGTATTAATGTTTATTTTGATTAGAGACCTGCTCCTGACAGCTTCCTGTCTTGGATGCTAAGAAGAAATTGAGCATCTTTAGAGTTACTCCAGTTGTGGTGAGACAGCCATGAGGCAAGAATTGCCTCTTTTAATCTACAGACAAATTACTGTCCAGAAAAGGACACACCTGTAGAATAGTCAACTGATTATATCTGCCTAGACAGAATAATCATCCCTTAATAATTCTGCATCACTAAGGTCTGTCAGATGATCCTGGGCCAGAAGCCTGAAGATCAGATGCTCCAACGTTTTGTAGTATCAGGACTGTCCAGGTGTTCAGCAGTCTCTATAAATTGGCTAAGTTTTAGAAGCTATGCTTTGTGCTTCCCATAATTTCACTTAACTCCGTTTTTCTGGATTTCTGACACTGTTGAAAACATATAGTCTCATAGTCAATCCTAGCTATTGACTTTTAGAGAAAAGGTTTGAGTGGATGGTTTTCAGCTGACATTCATTCTAAAGCCAAGAAATAAGCCAGGTTCAGAACTAAGTGTTTTAGTTAGGAGAGATGACAGAGGTTCTGGTTAGTCAACAAAATCATGGACTGTGTATTAGGACTATCTTGTACCTCACTGGTTCAAATTGGTATAATTATGCTATAAAATGTATTTTTGAGAGAAAAGTTTTATTTTAACAGGAAGAGTGATATGTAGGAGGAGGTAAGGTGAGAGGAAGAGAAGGAGTAAGGAGAGGAGGAGAAGGAGGAGAGGAGAAGCTAAGTGATAAGAGAGAGAAAGGGGGGGGACATGGAGCAGGTCTTCACATGTCTCCACCACTCAAAGATAGTTGATATATCTAGGTTGGGGATTGGGTTACACTTCTGATTGAGCATTACCAAACTTATAAAGCCTTTGATTAACATTTTTTAAAAAATTGTATAAAAGCAAAAAAGAAAAGGTGGCATGGGAAGGGGGTTTTCTAGGGAGGGGAATTGTAGAAAGAGGATGGCATCTGAAATTAAAATAAAATATCCAATTAAAAAAAGAGAGAAAAAAAGAAATATCCATCTCCAAGAGAAGTACTTTAACAACACCTTATACACATTTTAAAAACATCTCAACTGAATTGAATAAATTTATGAACTTATTTGTCTTTTCCACATGAAAAAATGTGCATGTGTTTGCCTGTACAGGCCTTCCCATTACTGGGCTTTACAATATTCAGCCATGAATGTGGAAGAGTCTAATATAAGCTATTTGTTATCTGGGAAGACACTGTAGCTTGGGGAGTCATTAAATTAAGTAACTTAGCTACAGTTAACTTGTCTTCATTCCAGGGAACACTTTATACATTTGTCCATGTGTGTATCACTGGTTAACCCAGATTATCACAGAGAACAACAGAAAAAAAAAAAAAAGGGGGCAAGAGTCAGAAGATTTTATGGGGAGGATTTTAAGTTCTGTGAGTTCTGTGTCTAGAACTTCTGGAGTTAACTTTGTTTGAAATCTTCCTTGTGATAAATCATAAATGAGTCTTATGACATCTGTCTTAGTTTTTAATTAAGACATGAATTACATCCAGTTAAGTTCCTCTGCTTATACATACATCCTTGAGTGACAGCACTAGCCTGTTGGAAACACCCTTAGTCAAACACAGCTGCTGTATTCCAAAAACTTACCCCACAAGTATTTGTGTCATTTTTTATCTTCTTTGATTTGGTTATGCTTTCTGTGGATTGGCTTGCTTGCTGGCATGGTATTCATCAGCAGCCCTTGCACACCTGTCTCTCTCATCTTCTTTCTGTCTTTCTTCCATTTATTCTCTGTTCTGCACGCCTCCCAAGTCCCCTTCACCCGTGAAAAAGACACGGAGGCAGTGATTGGGTAATACTACAGCAAGGCTTTACTCTTGTATAAGCAGAAGCGGAAAAGACGGAAAGACAGGAAGAGGTGCTGTTTAAATACACCCTAGAGTGACGTATTCACTTCTGATTGGCTGTTCACTCATTACCCATAATACGCCTCGGGATTGGCAGTGACTTTTGGCGCGCTTTTTGCCTTTGCACCTGCGCAGTCAGTTGTTTACTTGTGGGAGGACAGGATGCCCGCGCCATCTTGGAATGGCGGAATGTATCACCGCTAACTGCGGCTTCCTACATCTCCCCCTGTTTAAATTATTAATATGAAACAGCCTTTTGCCTATAAAGCACAGCACCAACTCAGTGAGGGAAAGCAGAGGCCTGATCCCCTGTGCAAAATGAGATATTGTAATGGGTTTCTTACCTTGTCGTCATGCAATGAGTAATACTTGCCATACCATCTTGATGCCTTTTTGTCGGGGAAAGGGGGTCCACCCAGGGACGCCACCAGGGGAGGTTTCTTGGCATCAAACCTTTGTGCAATCAGGCATACTTTCGGGAAATCTATTCACACTCATGGAACATACACTGTTGAGTACCCACTCGCAAACACCTCTAGATATTCAGGTACCACAGTTATTCAGGCAAGGGCTGGCTAGACTTAGACCTCTCATCAACCCAGTGCAATGGGCTGAACCCTTGGGGTGCACCGACTGAGCGTCTCAGTCATCGGCTACTTTCTTAGCCTAGATAGCCAAATTTCAGGGGGAGATCCTTGCTCCAAGGCTGCGAGTGCTTGGGCGATAGTGGCCTTGTCACGTTTTTGCTGGGCTCTGAGCTTACAGACCAACCATAACATGAACACTAATCCTATGAACATAGGGCTGCACCAAACAGGCCTATCCCCACCCTTTAAGAAAGAAGGAAAAGGCAGAAGAAATTCAAGAAGTAAAATCGCCAAGGGTAACAGGGTCCATCTGCGCTCCATCAAGGCTCAAGATCCAGATCTGCAATTGCTGCTGCATCTGGTCCAGCTCCCTAGTCCAATTCCCTTGTAAATAAGCAGAAAGATTATGGCTTTGAATAAATGTATCATTCATAAATCTCAGAGGTGTAATACATAGATGTGGGGTTGCTGACACGCAGCTCATTTGAACCACATCCGTGAGCTGCTCCACATAGGCTTGAAGCAAATCAACTCTCTGATTGATCAACAGGATGCCTGATATGCATCCACTTTCTGTAAAATGGTCAAAGCCTCAGAGGCCTTTTCTGAAATTTGATTAACAACAGTAGCTGCTGTAACTTTATTAACCAAGGCTATGTCGACTGTCACAGCTGTAGCTGCAGAGATGGTAATAGCAATGATAATGGCTGCAGTTATGCCAAAGTCTCTTTTATGTCTCAATAATGATGTAGTAGGGAAAGTTTCAGGATCAGCTTCTACTGGGATGGGCACAAAGGTAGGCACATGCACAACCAAGGCTAGGTCTAGTGATCCATTCCAGCATTGTGCCAAAAGGCATGTAACATTCTTACAATACAAGATATCAGAATTATTTTGAAAGTTGGATAATATGAAGAAAAATGGGGGGTCCACACATACCGACACCGGTTGTGTAGATGCATTCCTAAACACCTTATTAATTTTAATGTTATCCAAATGGCTAGAGATATTAGATCGTGTAGCTGAAGCATTTTGTACTTCATGAAATATACCATTCAACAAAACAAAGGCAAATACACCTTTTTTAACATTCTAAACAGTGGCTACAATACATAATTTAATTGTGTTGAAGCAGGGTAAACTCAAGAAAATACACATATGATTTAATTACATATATTGTCTTCTCAATAGATGAGGCATCTGTAAATATAGTAAATATAGCAAACATCTTTTCTATGGTCTGCATGCATAGTAAATTTTAGGAAATATAAAAGCATGTATAGAGAAAAACTGTAACATATGATTATCAAATTTGTCTAAAATATTTGTAATGTAATAGGCCAAATTTAATAACTTAATAACCAATTTAATTGCTATTTGGAATAAAGGAATAAACCTTTTATCCAAAATGTTTTTAGGATTTTATCATATAATCTTGTATAAATCCACATTAATGGTTTCTTTTATCAAAGGGCTGTGGAAATATGAGTAGTAACAACACAAACAGACAACAATTTATCATAGTCTATATAATTTATCTGTTGATAACTAACAGCTTACTTTATTTTCAGCAAAGCTATCTATCTTTTATTAGTTAATTGTCAAGGGGAATTAGGACTTGCATCCCTTTCAAAATATCAAACAGAGGTTTAAATCCTCCTATGGTGAGATTAAGATGAGGTTTTAGCCAAATAATATCTCTTAACAACTTGTAAAAACTCACTAAGAGCAAATCAAGATTAAAAGTAAACCATTTTCTTTTGTATGTACACTCACAAGCCAGAAGATGGCGTTAGATCCCCACCACAAATGGTTGTGAGCCACCATGTGGTTGCTGAGAATTCAGCCTTTATATTTTAAATTGTAAATCTAGCCTTTAATGGCTGAGCCATCTCTCTAGCCCCAACTTGTCTCAAATATTGAAAAGACACTGCCTTTGAATCCTTTCTGGAGCAACAAGTAGTCCAAGAAATTTTTAAAGCTCGTTATATTGGAGCAATGGCTTGTAGAAAACTTCTTTAGAGAAATCCACTAATAAAGTATCACACAATGAATAATATACACTAAAAGATTTAATCTCTTAATTTTTTGTATTAAAGCAACAACAATATTTATATATATAAAATGTAAAACAATTAACCATTTTCTGAAGCAATTATTTTTAACAAATATCGCTTCATGGGCTCTTAAAAATTATGAATAAATTTACTGACTGTAAACCTCTCACCTTTACCAGAAATGTAAAGGGATGGTATAAAAACATCTTTTATATCTATAATGATTCTATAAGCATTTACTGAAATGGCAGCTGGAGTGGGCAAGTTAGGCTGTATAAATCTTAAATTTGAACTTTATTTTGAATTAATTTAATAACCAATCTTTTTTAGTCCAATGAGAATATCGGATAAAAGCCAACCTTATTCTCTAATAATTGTTACATATATTAGAGGAATCCAAAGCATCTCATTTTTAACAACTTTGAATATAAAGGAATTAAAATAATTTGAACAGTATTTTATCAGCAGGTACAGTTATACTCATGGAGGGAAGTAGACATAATTTTAATTTCTCCAGCATAATCATAACTTTTAGCCCACAGACTGTTGTAAAGTCTTTGGGTCTTAGATTTATCCCTCTTCTCACAAGAAACAATGAAGACAAGAGACGAATTCTGGTAAGCACATTTCTAGGACCAGGTGGTGAAGACCCAGAACAAAAGGGATGCTTAGCACCTGGGCTTCTGCAGCTCAGTCTGCATTGTCTTAATTCAAATGTAAATGTAACCTCCCTCCGGCCTGTTCTCTGAGGCTTGGCTAGTCCTGAACTGTTTGATTTTGACTTTAACTTTAAATCTTAAATTTAAACTGTAAACTTTAAAAGACACGTGTTGTATCTTTTCTCTATAAACATAGGCAAATCAAAAATTTTCAAACTCTTGGTTGAACTACCAACTGTAGCCAATGGAATATTGGCAGTTTAACTATGTTTTTAAGCCTCTTTTGTAATATTAGGGTATAACCATAATTTTGAGAAACAAAACCAATCTTTATCGATGTAAGCAATCTATTTTTTCTAAAATCAACACCAAGTAGATTCCCTATATGCTATAAAGTTTTGCTGCCACAAAACAAAGTGTAAAATTTAATGGAAAACTTGTAGCATTTATAACTCAGGCTGCTGGCGGATGCGCCATGAGCATGGGGCATCCAAGTAACACTCAATAGATGTAAACAAAGGCAGCACTGCAGAATTTGAATGTATTGGCATGGGAACAGGCCAAGATTTAACTATGGCCCATAGTGGTATACTTATCCCCAAATCGAACATCAGTATCAGGAGACTCAGGGTCGTCATCTTGCAATCTGGCTTCCTTCTTCACGATCTAAACCAGCCTTGTAGGGGCCCAAATTTAATTTTCTTCACCTGTGGAATAAACACAAACAGCCCCCCTTCCTGGCCATGGCTCGGGCCTATCTCGTCCCTGACCTTGGAGAAGGACCTCAGCCATCTGTAAATTAGCTGCCGCTAGTCCTGCATTAGTAAGGGTGTCTCCCAAACCACATTTAGTTGTGGCATTTTCAAAGATCATCTGTTCAATTAATGGCATTGCTTGCTCTAAGCCCGCGAGGTACTCCCTGTGTGCCCGCCAGTGGGAGGCCGCTTCCCAATGCAGACTGTCTCCCTCCTCTGCTGGTCTTTCATGCCACGCTCCCTTGCTCTCGCTCTGCCGGGCTGCAAGCCGCCGCAGACGGCCCTGCAACCGGCTGGCCCGGGCCCCGTCGCAGCGCCTCTGTTCCCACAGCCCGAGCCAGGAAGCACGGCAGGGGACCCTCGAGCCCAAGCGAGCCACCGGCACTGGCCGAGGGCGATGGGGCTGGGATAAGTGGCTCAAGGTCTTTCTTAGTCTTATCTCAGAATGGTTATTTTTTGCATAGGCGGCTGCCTCCTGTTCCTCTCCTAGCATTAGGTCTTCTTCGGAGCTGCTAAGGTCTATGGCCTCAAGCTCCTTAATGGGGTGAAGGGGAGTCCTATTGACCTCCACTCTCTCTCCACCAGCCGGTGGAGGGTCCTTAAGCTTAACGAGCTCTGCAGTAGCCCTTGTTCCTTTTGAATACACTGTTTCTCCAGGCTCTTTGGCCTTATCTGTTTCTCCAGGCTCTTTGGCCTGATCTCCAGGCTCTTTGGCCTGATCTCCAGGCTCTTTGGCCTGATGCCAGCTAACATGCTCTGGTTCTGGTATGCTAGAGTGGCCCTCTTTCTCATAACACAAATAAGCTAAAAGCAAAAGCAATGCAACAAAAGCTTCCACCCCAGGCATATCTTCCAAAGACATACCTCGTTCCTGTAGTCTTTTAACCCACCCCAAAACTTGGGGGGTCTCTCTGTGGCGCCTTGAAAATTCTCGGGTTTTGGCTCCAGATGTTCTGCGCACCTCCCGAGTCCCCTTCGCCCATGAAAAAGACACACAGAGACAGTGATCGGGTAATACTACAGTGAGGCTTTACTCTTGTATAAGCAGAAGCGGAAAAGATGGAAAGACAGGAAGAGGCGCTGCTTAAATACACCCTAGAGTGACTTATTCACTTCTGATTGGCTGTTCACTCATTACCCATAATACGCCTTGGGATTGGCAGTGACTTTTGGTGCGCTTTTTGCCTTTGCACCTGCGCAGTCAGTTGTTTACTTGTGGAAGGACAGGATGCCTGCGCCATCTTGGAATGGTGGAATGTATCACCGCTAACCGCAGCTTCCTACAATTCTCACTCTCCCAGTTGTGGTTTTCCTGTTTAGTCTACTAGCTGACTCCACTATATGGCACCCATTTGAAAGCTCTACAAAGGGCACACAGTGAAGAACACCACAGAAAATAGAGGATTAGGGAAAACTGCATGTGGTGGCAGGTATGAGTAACTCTTGGGAGTAAAGGACATAGGAAATCATAGAAAAACAAGTTCAGAAAAAGTAAGACAGATCAAAAAATGGAAGGAAGTTTTTAAAGAGCAAAAGATATAGAGAAAAATAGAATAGAAACAAGAAAAACCAGACAGGGAAATAGTCACTTATGTTTGTACATATGCATAGAGATATGCTTGGAACTCAGGGAGCTAAGATAAGCCAGACACTATTGCTTGTATTTTAGATTTTGTAGAAGAAATATGACCTTGTTTCCTTGAAGATGGAACTATAAATTTAGAAACCTGGATAAAGGTAGAACAAAACTTGCATGATTGTTAACAGTACCCAAGGACTTCAGGAATTCTTGCTGGACAATTTTAACTTGTGAGTTTTAAGTAAGGACAGCATGGACTATTGACATGACAAGGAAAATGGCTAAGTGATGATAGAGCCTCTATTAGTGATTGCTAATAAGACCAAATTAAATAAAGATACTGCTATGAAGCCTACTGCCCCTGCACATTATGAGGATACTAAAAAGTCTGTAACAACACTAAACATGTGGGTGCTTCATCCTGAGGAAAAAGGAGGCTTAGAGGCGGAAGCTGGAAAATATTATAATAAGAATTGCCACTTACAGGCATATACAGTAACCTACAGACATAAGAATAAAGCTGAAGAGAAAGAGTAACTTAACAATTCATACAAGGTTTTACCCATTTAACAAAAAATATGAAAGTTACAAAGTGAAAGAAAGGACAAGAATGAGGACATAGAGGACAATGTCAAGAAGGAAGGCAGGAGGAGGATGTTATCATGCCTAGTATTATAGCATATTTAGATCCACATATGCAGAGACAGGATCCTTAGTGACATTGATGCACCCTAAGAAAATAGGGAAAGTTTCTTGCTCTCAATAAAAAAAATCATGTCCCCATTGCAAATATTATTGCAGTGTATACTTTACGATGGAGAGTCTATGCAAAGATTTCATTTACAATGCCCTGTATTTGAGGATCAGGATGCAATGGCCAATTCTTTTAGAATTCAGCAACCTACATGTTTTAAACAATTGAAGGAATTAAATGTTCCTCCTTCCCAACATGGTCCTATCACCCCTTTCATTATGGCTATATATGAGAATTTAGCTACAGATGCTTTACCTCCTGATGATTGAAAATTGATGGTTAGACATTGGTTGAATGGAGCGCATAATTTACTTTGAAAAACAGAATGGCTGAGCATTGTCAAAGAACTGCTGAAGTGAATGCCTGTGCTAATAATACTGGAGTAAATTATGCAATTTTGGTCAAAGAAAGACAATATGGAGGGTTATACCAGCTTTTAATATATAACCCTGCAGTCTATATATAGATTAGCAATGTTGAGCATAAATATTGGGGTGCTTTACCTACAAAAGGGATGATGCTTCATGAAGACATCAAAAATGAGACAAGGTGAAGATGATCCTTTTCAGCAATTTGTGGAATATCTCCTGAATGCTGATGGTGGATTTTTCATGATTATGATGGTAGCCTTTTCTGCTAAATCAGATAGCCTGAGAAAAAGCTGCAGTTTAGGTTTATTTCTGTATATATACATATATGAACAGATATATAACCATCCTATATTAAAGGACTGGAAATGGCTTCAGACTTTCAGGGAAAAACTATTAAACAAATTTTGTTTCAGCAAAAAAAGTCAAAATTTTCGCAGACATTCTTGATCCCCAGGGAGATTTTTTTGGATGTGGAAGAATGGGGCATCAAATAAAGCAAATTCCATAGAAGAGTGATAATGTTCCATCTAATATTGCTCAAATAAAGGGTCCAGGCTTGTGTCTTTGTTGTAGAAAAAGCTGTATATGTAGGGGAGAATAGCCTTGTCGGGCATAGGTGGGAGAGGAGATTCTTGGTCCCATGAAGGACGAACACAGAGTGGGGGGGAATGTGAGGGTGGGGAGGGGGTAGTGGGGACAGTGGGTAGGTGGGGGCACAGCCTCATAGAAGCATGAGGAGGGGGGATGGGATAGGCTGTTTTGGGTGGTGGGGAGAAGCGGGGTAAGGGGATAAAATCTGAAATGTAAATATAATACCCAATAAAATAAAATATAACAAAAAACTTTTTAAAAAATTGTACTTAAAACTGAAAATCTAAGAGAGATAACCTAGGTAATGAAGGGAGGGCCCAGGTTTAGGCCACAGAACAATACTACTGGATAACACAGTTAACTATAGTATGGACTTCAGTCCCTACATGTATACCATATTAACCCCTTAAATGTGTATGCAAACAAGACTACAGAAATTGCCTTCAAAAAATCAATTAAATGGAGAAGTTGTTTTAATGACCCTCTTATTTTTTTTAGTGTGACTGGTTATTCAAACTCAGTCATAGTCTAGCTTTAAAATCAATCTAGTGTTAGACAATAAGAAAATGAGAGTGGACAAATGGAAGGTTGGTTCTGGATATTTCCAGAGACATATTTTGAGATTGAAAACTGCCTCATATCAAGTTATGTTTGCTATGGATAATAATGGAACAGGTTCTGGGGTTAAGATAAATGTGATCCTCTGCTTTACCTCACCTAATCTTTTACTAATTGGGAATGTAACCTTTGTTGCTGGCTTAGATAATGGGTTCAAAGTTTCTTGTTTTAATTGCCTTTTGTTCAATTGTGGGTTTTATAGTGTATGATAGTCAATCTGGAATGGTGGTACATCAGCCAGCTTTCATTTTTAAATGTATCTTAACCCTGGTATTAAGAACATAATGCTTAAAATTTTGGAAGAATTACATTATACTCTGACAAGGAACAAACATATGGTTGAGCTGATAATTGCCACACTGGTTGCTTTCATAACATTTATAGCCATTGTTACTACTTCTGCATTATCTTTAGTACAGAGGTAAAAACAGTCAGTTTTGTAAAAAAAAAAAAAATTTGTGGGAAATTGTAGCCGCCTGCGGTCACAAGTTAACTGGGTTCACCTGAAAGGGGGGCTGGGAATTGAAGGGGGAAGGAGGGCGAGAAGAGATGAGGCCAAGACAAAGTTCTCTAATCAAGGCCCCCAGCTTTAATGTTCTCAATTTAAAGGGGAAGACCCAACCCACAACCCCTCCTGGTTTCAGATGGGTGGGATAATCCATAGTCCATTCCAGGTCATGGCTGGAGATGTCTCAAGGCAAGCCCAGAGGCAGTTCTGCTTCTGTGTTCTGGGCAGCCAAGTTGGGTAACTCCACCTAGATCCTGTCACTTGACCTTGTTGTGGTAAACAAGGTCTCTCAGGCTTGCTCATGGTAGGGGGAAGGTACAGTTTCCCCTGTTTTGGTTAACTTAAAAAGAAAAGAGAGAGATGAAACAGGAATAGGGTCGTCATGATATCTGGCTACTTCCTGCTGACATTGGGGGTGACATGTCTCTAGGGGAAACCTAGAAGAATGGGTATGGGCAATGTTTGTCCAGTCTTAGGAGAGTTGGCTGTGTCCTGCTGTCCAGGGTTCATGGAGCCCATCTGAGGATAGGTCAGGAGGAACAGGTCTAGTAGAAGCAGCTGTGTGGGGTAGACGATTTCATCCCATCTGGGGTCCTGAATAGCTGGGCTTGTTGTGAGAGATATTTGTGTGAAGGCCATCCTATCTGCTTGAGACACAAGGTTCAAAAGTTAACAGCAACATGATTATCCAAGCCAAGTATAGCCCTCTGTTTCAGTGTTTTTCCATGGAGACCCAAGACTTTGAGCAGGCAAGTAACTCAGGCCTATTGTTGATTTTAGGCCCGCAGTGTACAGGAAGGGCTGTCCCTGACATCTCATCTCTTCTCCAAGTATAAAAAGACCGTGGCGATTCTAATCTTACCAAGGCTGGGATAGAGGCCTGACCTCCAGTAATTAAAGGGAACCTAGTAATGGTTCCGGTCCTCCTGTTGTTGTCCAGTAAGGCATAAGGGTCATACCTGTCCCAATATCTTTTTCCTGGAGAAGGGATACTTTTGACATCAACCCCTATGCAGTCAAGCTTGTCCCTCAGGGAACCCAGAAACATATTTTTAACTTTTATTTATATTCCCTTGCAGTGCTTAGCCTCACAGCCTTAGCAAGAATTCAGATCGCCAGACAGAGAGGGTTATGGGTGGCCCCTCTCTGCTTGGTCTGGGGGGGAAGTCCCCTCTTTTAGGTAGGGTGGAGATGAGACTTGGGAACACCCTGGATAGAGTAACAACCTTATCTAGAGTCTTGGGTCCTCCATGGCTAACACATGATAATGTGTCTGACTAAATTTTGTTATCAGCTTCTTCAGAATCATAATTATTAGGCTCAAGATCTGCATCCACTTGACAGACCAATCTTTCAGGCAGCCATCGGGCTCCATTTTCTTTTTCTGAAAAAATACAGACTGACCCACGACCCCAAATTAAGACAGGGTTAGGACCATTCCAAGAATTAGTTAGGGGGTCTCTCCATTAGACCCTGGTAGTCACTGGATGCCAGTGGCGATCTGCTGCAGACTGACCTTTAACATCAGCTTGCAGAAAATTTAAAACAAATAACACAAAAGCAAGATGTGCTTTTGGTGGCCTTGGAGGGTATAATTCTCCCCTCCCCTTTTAGTATAAAAAGCCAACCTTTTAGAGTTTTTGTAAAATCAGGGAAGAAGCACCAATAGCTGCTTTTCCCACACTCAGAGAGTTATAAAAATATTAAAATTTTATAATCTCTCTTTCACAGTTTTTTTGTCCTTGAGGATAATAAGGAATCTTGGTAATAAAGTTGTCAACAAAACCTCTCAAATGTTTGACTGTAGTCAAATAACTGCAATAGCCAGTTCCATTACCTATCTTAGTCTGGTATGGAGCACCAAGCACAGGGAAATAATATAGGCAATAACTAAATATATTTTTAGTTGCTTCTCTTGTTAAAGTAGTTGCAACTAAAAAGTCTAAAAAGTGTCAAGTCATGTGTACATATTTTAATTTTCTTTTAAATC
The DNA here is from genome assembly GCF_011762505.2 of Arvicanthis niloticus. Taxonomy (NCBI): domain Eukaryota; kingdom Metazoa; phylum Chordata; class Mammalia; order Rodentia; family Muridae; genus Arvicanthis; species Arvicanthis niloticus. The sequence continues at coordinate 48,882,097 of NC_047674.1, forward strand.
AAAAATAAGTAACATCTATTTGCCAAAATTGATTACATATAAATCTTCAAGGTTTAACACCATTATGAAAAAAAAAAATTGAGAATACTGAAAACAAGTTTTTGCAATTTAACTTGCACACTTTTTAGAAATGCATAAATTATTGTATCAAGCTATTACTATTTTGATGCTGTGAAGAATATGATAGTATGGCCAATTATTTGCGAGGCCTATAATCTGTCTAGTATACAAATCTGCTCTGGCATTGCCCTGGGGTTCAGGCAATCCAGTGAGCTTTTAAATGTTTTATAAAGTTAAGAAACAGTACATGTTTTTAAAATTAAGCTGTATTTTTATAAATAACTATAAAATTTGAGAATTAGCAATATCTTAAAAAGGAACAATTTTAAACAATTATAAATCATGAGCTGTATACTGGCTATAAGCATATAAATTGAAAGCTTGATTTTCTAGTATTTTAAACAGTGGCTACAACACATAAATTATTTGTGCTCAAGTAGGGGAAACTCAAGAAAATAAACATGTGATCTAAACATGTGATATAATTACATATACTGCCTTCTCAATAGATGAGGCATCTGTAAATACAGCAAATGTCTTTTCTATGAGCTGCATACATAGTAAATTTCAGGAAATATAAAAGCATGCAGAGAAAAACTGTAACAACTTATCTTTTGGATAGGGATCACCAAATTTGCTTAAAATGTTTGCCATATAATAGACCAAATATTATTTTTTAATAACCAATTTAATTGCTATTTGGAATAAGGAATAAATATTTTATCAAAAATGTTTTTAGGATTCTATCTTACAATCTTTTATTAACACAAACTTTACTTGTAGATGAAGAAGGATGAATCTACATTAATGGTTTCTTTTGCCAAAGGGCTGCTGTGGGCATATGAGTAATAATAACACAAACAGCCAACAATTTTTCATAGTCTATATATAATTTGTCTGTTGATAACTAACAGCTTACTCTAGTTTCTGCAAAGCTATTTTTCCTTTAGTTAATTGTCAAGGGAAATTAGGACTTGTATCTCCCTTGAGAATATCAAGCAGAGGTTCAAATCCTCTTATGGTAAGCTTAAGATGAGGTTTTAGCCAAATAATATTTCTTAACTTTTAAAAATCATTAAACACAAATCAAATTAAAAGCAAACTATTTCCTGTTTGCATGTACACCTACAAGCCAGAAGAGGACACTGGATCCCACCACAAATGGTTGTGAGCCACCACGTGATTGCTGCGAACCGAACTCATATTTTTGGTTGTGAGCCTAGCCTTTAATGGCTGAGCCATCTCTCCAGCCCTAATTATCTTTTATTAGAATTTTCTGTGCCACAATCTGTTTGGGATATAACTGAGGTCTCAAATATTGAAAAGATATTGCCTTTGAATCTTTTCTGGAGCAACAAGTACTCCAAATTTTTAAAGCTTGTTATATTAGAGAAAAGGCTTGCAGAAAAACTTCTTTAGAGAGCTCAGCTAATAAAATCATACAAGGAATAACATAAACTAAATGATTCAAAACTCTTAATTTCTTATATTAAAGTAACAACAATTTATATATATATGTATATATATATATATATATATATATATATATATATATATTAAGGCAATTAACCATTTTGAGGCAAACCTTTCCAATAATATGAGAACCATGGATTCTCAATTACCAGAAATGTAAAGGAATGATATAAAAACAATCTTCTAGATCTATAATAATTATATATGTATTTACTGAAATGGCAGCTGGAGTAGGCAAGTCAGGCTGTAATGCCCCATTAGTTTTATAAATCTTAAGTTTGAACTTTGTCTTGGATTAATTCAATAACCAATCTTCTTTAGCTGAGTGAGAGTATCAGATGAATGCTAAGCTGAAGGCAATCTTCTAATAATTGTTACATAACTTAAGATTAGGTCTCTTGCTAGTAACAGACTGAACCCAATATATATTAGAGGAACCAAAGCCATCTTGTCTTTTCTCGTAACAATTTGGAATGAAGCAGATGTAAAGTAACTAAAACAAGTTGAACAATTCTTTTTCCAGCAGGTAGTTACAATGCCATGGGGGAAGCAACCATGATTTAAATTTCTCCAGCATAATCATTACAACTCTTGGCCCTGAAGACTGTTATGAATGTCTTTGGGCCTGAGGCTGATCCCTCCCCAAGGAACAAACTAGGCAATAAACAAATTCCAGAAAACACCCTTCAAGGGGCTGGTCAGGATGACAGAGGCAAAAAGAGTATTTGTCACACAAACTTCTGCTGCACCCTTTGTATATCAACTTAATTCAAATGTAAATGTTTTTAATCTTGGCCTATATCCTGAGGCCTGGCCCAGAGATTATCTTTCCTGCACCAAGGACAAATGTGTCATGTGACCAGATTATTTGCTTGTGCCTGTTTTTGGGACAGTCATTTAAAAATGACTTGAATCGCCACATTTAAAACATCTTTTATCTTTACGGTTCTGTGCAAGCATTGCTTGTACAGTGGTCTCTTGTAAGGCAGCAGCCATGGACAGACCCTGATTGTAAGAGGGCCCAATTTTAGCACAAAGACAAATGTATCCATGTAAGTCTGTCTTTGGTTTGTGCAACAGGCTGCATTAGCATTCTCATAAGCCAAATGAGTAACAAAAGGAATTCCTGTTTGAGGATCTCCAAAAATTCTACCAGGTGCTTTCAGCAGCCTGTCCATGAATTTCTGGAATGGTTACTCAGAACCCTGTTTAATACTGAATAAAATTCCACTAAGATCCCCTTTAGTAGGTAATTGATTTCAAGCACAGCAGGCAGCCATTGCAATCTACGTATACACTCATGCAAGCAGTTTAACCTGATTAGCCATACCTTCATATTAACCTTCTCTTAGAAGCATGTTAAGATCCCAATCTGCATTGCCTGCCTGGGCATTCATCATGGCGGTTTTCTTACTTTATCTGCTGCTAAAGTCCAGTTAGTATATATGCATTAACATTCCTGCTGCAACTCACAGAAAAAAACTTTCCTGCATCTTCAAATTTATTTTTTAAGTATGTAATTTGCTTAAAATTTTTTATCTGTCCCAAAGACAATACAGTCATTACAAGCAAATATCTAATATGTCTTACATTTGCTATACTATGTACTCCTTTTCTCTCTGCAAACATTTCCATAAACACAATAATGTTCTCTTTGTAAAACATTCTGTTTTTCATTGGCATTTATGGCTAAAATTTGAGTCAAACTCTCTCCTTAGATATCTGCATTGTATTTTTCTTTCTTTTAATTTATAGGTATAAATAACAGCAAATGACCTACAAACATTCTGACTTACACTGGATTACACTGGGATACACTCATAGTCTATAACTTCTTAGTAATGGCATTTAGTCTTCTACTTCGTGGAGCAGTAAAGAGTGAATTGGAAGTAAGACTTGTGCTTCCTATGGCACTAAGGCAAATGTGACATTACTATCATGAGCAGATAAAGAGTTACATTGAAATTCATTATTCTAGTCATCAGAATGGTGTGTTGATTTATATTACCTCACAACTGACCAGACTTCTTTGTGAAGATTACTGCACAGTCTAATAACTTCTTGTATATTTCAAAGGCAGAGGCTCTAATGTATCCTTAAGCACTGCATTCTTAAGATTCTTAACTACTATCATCTTACTTTAGAACTTACTTCCATGCTCCACAGTCTTTGCTCAAACTGTTTCATAGGCTTTCCATTCATATCATCTCTTGTTGCAGGCTTCTGTGCTTCCGGGGTTCTGGAGTTCTCCTTTCATTGAGTAGAAGAGGGTCATTAGTGTTTTGTAGCCAGATGTGGTTGGGCTGTATTTGCTTCTTCCCCCAGCAAAATGGTGTGATTGGTGTTTCTCTTTTGTTCTTCTTGAAATTGCCCTTCTCCTACAAGGCATCAAAGGACCAACCATTGCCTGCCTGAATGTTTCTCCTAGCTGTCTCTTTACAATTCTCATGATACTCTGATTTCCAAATTAAATAGTCTCCACCACTAAGAACTGCTCTTGCTAATGTATTCCAATCACTAGGAGTTAACCACTCCTCTGCGGCAGACTCTAAAATTGCAAGAGTAAAGGGAGCAGTGGCACTGTATTGTGATACTGCATTTTTTAATTCCTTAATAATTTGAAAATTAAACAATGTGTGAGGTCTCCAAGCAACCCCTTGATTGTCTCTGGTCTCTGATACAGGGAAAGCCTCAGCATTTCCCTTCTCTGGATGATCTGTGGCTAATCTTAAGCTAGACGACAGAGACTCTCTTTGGACTCCCGGTTGAGGAACACAAGCAGCCAGGGGATTTTCACAGTTTACCTCTTGAGACATCTTTTCTGTCTTTAATTTTTGTAGCTGATTAATTAAATCCTGATACTCTTTTTCTAACTCTATTTGTTGTTTAAGAACAGATATTTTTTCCTGTAACTCCATTATGGAATCTATAACCACCATCTCCATTGCGGTAGCATTTAGAGGTGGAGGTGCATAGGGAGGGAGCATTTCTGCGTCATAAAATTTGACTTCCTCTTCCTCTTGGTCAGCACAATCTGGCTCTGACAAATTGTCATCAGCCTTTGGTTGTATTTTGGATTCTAACTTATGCTTCCTTTTATTTTGAACAAAAAAGGTAACATTCAAGAACAAAAGCAGAAAATTAACACATGTGAGCAGCAAACAACAAAACCAAAACAGAGAGTTGAATTCAGGCTGACTAATTTCTTGTCCCATTTTCATTACCTTTCTCAAAGCAAACCAAAACAGAGAGTTGGATTCAGGTTGACTAATTTTTTGTCCCATTTCCTTACCTTTCTCGTCCCTCACTAGATCTCTCATTTTCGCTGCCTCTCGTTGAGCGACAAAATATGTTGGGGCTACACTAGTCCCAAGTTAGGGTGCCAAAAAATGTCGAGGCCCAAGCAAAATGTTGAGACCCGGGCTGCCCTGCATTTGGTGGCCACTGTATCCCAGCCCAAACTGCCGCTCTGGTCCACGGGTCGGGGTTCAGCAAGAGAGAGGGTGAGGGCAGACTCGAAGAACGGATACCAGAGAGAGTGTGTTTCAATCCCATTTATTCTTCAGTCTCTCTTCCTCTAAATGTCTGCTACCTAATGCCTAATTCCTACTCCAAGTTGTACTGTCTAACCTAATTCCTAGTTCCAAGTTGTACTCTCTGAAGTGTCTCTTTCTCTCTTCTGTGTCTCCTTAATGTCTGATTCTTTACCATTTACCTCTGCCTTTTATATGTCTCACTTCTAAGCCAGGCCTTTTGGTCACACCTTTAATCATGCCCTTAGGTCTTGTCTCTAAATCTGATCTCTACACTTCTAAGTCATACTCTTAAGTTACACACCTTTAATCTCACACACCTTTAATCTCACGCACCCAAGGTATCTAAACCAAGATTATCAGAGTGTGCTCAGCTGTTGTAGGCTATTGTAATACAAGTCTCATGTCAGGGTATAAGGCTCAAGATGGCTGCAAAGCTGATAGCTGCTTTCTGCTAAAAGTCGGCCCCCAACAGTGTATTGTAGCCAGATGTGGTTGGGCTGTATTTGCTTCTTCCCCCAGCAAAATGGTGTGATTGGTGTTTCTCTTTTGTTCTTCTTGAGCATCAGAATATTTAAGATAGTGACATTGCATAGCAGCCCTAACCAATTTTCCTACATATGACACTTGGGACAACAATTTGTTATTTTGCCAAAAATCTTATGTATCTGTCTGCTCCATGCTCAAGTAATTGATGTGGATAGAATCTCGTGCCCACTTTGACTCTCTGTATCTAGCATTTTAGTTCACATTTTTGTGCCTATTATAATTGTATTAATAAATACTTCTGTCTTTTATCTGGTCTTTTATATTTACTGCAATGTTCTCTTGTCTATCTATTATCTTACATTTTCATGACATAAAATATTATGTAAAAATAGGTTTATATAATAAATTTTATGTTTGTGAGCATTGAATAGAGTGTGGCTTGCTTCCACCATTTTTACACCAAGAAATATTTGTTGAAACAACAAATTATTTCTTTTTAACATTACTATAGAGTCTTGATAATTATTGTTCATATTTGATGGTTTATTGTCATAATACGAAAGTGCGGTGAGAAAGAAGGAAGAATAAAACCATAATTTAATTGAGCATTTGAAGGGTATAGAAAAAATCTTATTGGGAATTACAAACAGTTTCATTTATAAAACAGGAATATATTCTTACTTTTGAATCCTTTCAAAATATCCTTTTCTTTCTTTAGCATTCTTTGATTTACAGGTAATTCATCAACAATTAATTAATATCCTAAGTACTTCTCTTTCACTTACATATTCTTCAGTTATACTATGTCATTTTTGCTTAGTTTGTCTGTTAAAATAAGGATGCAAGACAGTAGGTAGTGGTTTATGACTTCTATCCCAATAAATGTAATGCAAATACAGGTAGATCCCACTGAGTTTGATGCTTGCCCATTACACAATGTAAGTTCCTGGATGTTTAAGGTTACATAGAGAACCTTATCTTGAAAACACAAAATCAAAAATGCAAGCAAGCAAGAAAAAAATACAAATAAAATCAGAGCTTAAAGAATTAAACTATTCATTGTTATTTTATGAATTTTACCACATATAATAGTTTTATTTTCCATATTCAGTTCCAGTATAATATCTTGTTCTTCAGTGCCTGCAAATCTTTCTCAGATTGTTTATTTCTGTGAAGTTCTTTGTTTCAGCAATACCCTCATACTTAATGACTCTTTTATAGAAAATTGAATAATTTAGGAATCATATGTTTTTACCTTATAATTACACTAATACTACCTCTGTTTCCCAAGTCTTTGCATGATAGGTCAGGATAAGTACTTGTACTTGAGAAAGTAACAGGAGGATAAAAGAAATAAGATGTAAGAAACCAGAGGTAGGCTCTTACAAGAGCTGGGGGACAGTAAACAAAAAAGGAGACAAAGGCACAAGAGACAGATACCCAAAGTTATAGTAAACAGCATTAATATGTCATATTTTAAATTAAATAGAATAATGCACATAATGGTATAAGCTTATCTTGATGTAAATATTTCTAAGTATAAATATATACTATTGTATAATGTGTGTGTGTGTTTGTGTGTGTGTATGTGTGTATGTGTTTGTGTCAAATGAACTTATTCCAATTGGTCTAACAATGCTTGCAAAGAATCATAGAATAAAAAAATACTCTTTTATTAGGCATGAAAAACACTTTGAACGTATGGTTTATTCTTAGGATTTGAATGAATTGTTAGTTCAAATGACACCCCAGAAAAATTATATATTCTACATGTGTCTTTAGTTTTTCCTTAGATAAATGTCAAAAAGTGGTTTTGTAGACACCTAACAGTTTGAATTGAAAATATTTTATTTACATCAAACATAAATGTATCATTTCTGCAGTATAGCTACAACAGTATCAGAAAAACTGTACAAACTTTTTATGGATATTAAGAACATGATAATTCTATCCAGTTTAAAAGGATCTATAAGACAAAATAATTATCAGAGGTCTAAATATTTGTAAAAATCAAATAATTTGCATTTACATGTTGGTGGTTGGCAACAGCTGTCTACCTGGACATCAAGCCTTCTCAACAGGGTGTGTGGGAATCTTACCTGGTACTTGAAACCTAATCAGCATTCCATGATAGTGTGTTTTGAGACTTAGAAATAAATTTACTACCTCTAATTTGCTAGAATAGCACCCTTCTTTACTGAGTTCAACCTTAAACTTAGATTCACAGAGAAGTCTGGTTATCACCTCCTATCAGAGAAGCAAATGAGAGCATTTGAAGCAAAAAAAAAAAAAAAAAAAAAAAACCACCACGTTTCACTACAACTGAGTTCAATTCATGGAGCATTATATTTTGGTCATCCTACTCCCAGCAGATACATCTAAATTCCAGATCTTCCAGATACATCACAGGTATTACTATAGCATAGAGAGCCAGAAAGTTTTTAAGAGATAGAAAACCAGGAATTCTGTTGTGATCTAAATTTGAAAGTAGGTATTCTAATTCCTTTCAGATACCATTTATCTTGTTTAAAAAAAAACAGCATAGACCTTCATACAATAAAGAAGATGATAACTGCTTTAATACACAGTTCCCTAGTCATGAATTTGATCTACCTTTGCATGTTTGAATATGCCACAATGACACACATTGCCATTAATTTGAGTTAGGGAAAAAAAATAGAAGAATATAAGAACTATATATAGTGATGTACAATATACCAGGTTCTATGAATCCTAAAGACACTGTAAGATTTGAAATAAAGAAGGCAATCAGATTGAACTTTAATATGTAGAAAATGAGTTAGATACAGTTTATCAACTTGCACTTCCAAATATTAGATTGTTTTCCAAGAAAGCAAATATAATCACTTGAGAAACATTGTTTACCTAATTTGAATTTGTTTGATCACCTACAAAATTATTTTTATTCATCATTACTCCATAATATTTTGACTTACTATCATCTTTCATTTCTCTTAGCTTTCCCCATTTCAATGATAGTATTAAGTATTATCACAGTCCTTTGATTAAACACATTTAATGTGATGAATACCATTATTTAGAAGAGTTATTTCATTAAGACACTTTGAGTAGATATGTCAAGTACACTTCTGTATGTGTATGTTTTTAGTTTCCTGAGAAGAATTTGTGTCTGGAGTATTAGTGAGAAAGAAAGAGCTCTTTTTATGCATCTATTGAATTAATAGAATAAGTACATCCATGTTTGTCTCTCTACACTGTTAGAGTTTCTTGTTTACCAAAAAATCCTGAAGCAAATTTACCAATCTCAAAGAGTTTCAATTTGAAACAAGATTGATATGTCAATTATGGTTTCTATTAGAGCAGTAAAACTCCATGACTCAAAACAGAAAGTCATGAAGGAAAATTATTAATTTGGCTAAGATTTCAACTTACTGTACATCATCAAAGGAAGTCAGGACAGGATCTCAAATGATACTGAATCTTAGAGGCAGGAGATAATGCAGATGCATGGAGGGATGGTCTTTATTCTTGTTCTTCACCTGAATTTTGTGATCTTATTTTCTATAGATTCACAGCAAACAGCCTAGGGACAATACAACACAAATTGGACTAGGCCCAAATCCATTATTCATTTATTAATACAATGACTTCTCAAGTGATGTTCCTTTTGTTCAGATAAGCATAATTTCATTGCCAGGATGATATAAGACTATTTAGTACAACATACATCTTCTCTACTTGACACACAAACAAACCACAATTATGCCACATCTTCCTATCTTATTCAGCCTGAAAATTTCACATTAAACATGTAAATAACTTTAAAGTTTCATATTTTTACATTGAATTACATTTATATTATAGCATTTTTATTGTTGCTGGCAGTGCAGACAAAGACAAACAATTGAGAAATCAATTTAATAATTTCTCTAAAAATTGGGATCTAGCTACTGCCAGACCCAGCTATACCATTTCTGGACAGATCCCCAAGGGACACTCTACTACATCACAGGACACTTGCTGAACTATGTTCATAGCATCTTTATTCATAATAACAGAAACTCAAAACATACTAGATGTATGTCAACTGAGTAATGGATAAGCTAAGTGTGATTCAATAACTCAATGGAGTCTTACACAGCTATGAAAAAAATAAAAACATTAAATTTGCCAGTAAGTGGATGGAATGAGAAGAGAACATCCTATGGGGTAACCCAGACCTAGAAAGTCAAATATGGTATGTACTCATCATCAGAGGAAATTATTAGTAAAATGAATGATAACCATGTTACTATTGACAAACCAAAAGGAGATAAGCAACAAGTAGGGCCCAAGTATAAAAAATGTAAATCACATTTAGAAGGGAAAACAGAATAGACATTATTGGTGGATTAGGAGATGGGACTGCATAAGGGTGGGTAGTGGGGATATAAAAAGGAAGAATCATGTGTGGAGAGAATGGATTGGAGGGTATGAAAGAAGAAAAGTAGAACTTATGCAACACATCTTGGAGAGAAAAGAAACTGAGGACTGAGGAAACAGCCAGAAATCAGGTAGGGTGATCCTAGCTATGACTGTTAGCAATAGGAATATGAAATCTAAGAAAGGGATTGGGACATCAACCAAAGTACAAAACCTTTGTATTACAAAGTCTCTTGCCCACATGACATGCTGACATAAATGTGGCAAAGAAATTTTGGGAGTGGGCAATTAATGACTGAGATCTTGGTAATCTATCAAACAAAGCTTTAGTGTGCTGACTCTCAGAAAACACTTTCATAAAAATTGAACATCAATGATATGGTCTCTTCTTAATCACAGTGAATGTTTCAGCTTCATTTGAGCAGCAATGTATATTACAAAAAGGCAAAGGGTTTTCTATAATAGTTGTGCTAATTTTTTAATCACGGCTGTTTTGTCAGCACACTAAAAACTAGAATGACAGAATCTTAAATCAATATAACAAATGACCCTAAAGAGCCAGTAAACTCTCCTACAATTTTATATTGTTGCTCATTATCAAAGAAGTTAGGAAGTTAGGACAGGATCCATGCCAATTCTTTTATTCCATGTTTAGTAACTCATCTAGCTTCAAGACAAAGTCATTATGAATCATCAATTTTTTTCTTTCCTACGAAAATGGATGCTTTATATGTATGCTGTATGATAACTGCCAAGGTGTTATGTATGTCAAAAAGTAAAATTTCAAGTTTTATGTTAAACAGGTATGGAAAGGCTAGAAAATATTATAGTGTTCCTGGTTTTAATATAATGATTTGAATACATGCTGAATCACAGAATTCACATTAATAATTCTTTAATCAAAGCAATCTCATCCAGACAGAGATGTTCAGGCCCAATGTACATGCTTGCCTTATTCATTGACTCAGAGATGACTCCCTCAAAATCAGATATACAGTATTTATTTGCTTACATTTTAATGGTCCAAATTACATCTTCAATAATTGGCAATTTCTATATCCAGAATGGTTAAATAATTAGTATGGGACTATAGTTGAAAGAAAGGTATCCCTAGGAAGAAGAAATAAATAAACAATTATAGATGGAAAAGGGTGTCATGTGGGGTTGAGTAGAAAGGATCTGGATAATCAAATTGGAAGGCAAAGAATCATGGATATAAAGGAGAAATTATAAGGAGACATACCTAAACATAGGAGCCACTTGAAAGGTCATATAGAGAACTTTTGTAGTAGGAGATACTTAAAATGTATATAGTAGTAACAGAAATCTAAGTGTAATCATCCTGTAACAGGAGTAACAAAGATACAACCAAAACTTTCTCAGCACAAAACAAAACCTCTAGTTCAAAGAGTAGGTTACACATAGTTGAGTTGTTTTCAAAGGGGACAACATTGACATTCTAACAATTCAAGATATTTATAAAGATATTGCATTCTCTCCATATTCTGAAGGTAACTCCTTGTTGCTAATGCCAACACCTTATTATTACTTTAGATTATTATTTTTTGAGATGGGTAGATGGCCACATCTCTCAACCAGGGAGTATGTCTATCCAATGGATGTAGTCTCAACAGTTTCTATCTTGCCTTTGATGGGTATTTCAGTTAATGTCCTTCTCAACGATGCCACGGTCTAAACTACTAACCAAAGAATACACATGGTGAAGGTGGGCCTATGGCTCCAGCTGGATAAGTAACAGAGAATTGCCTTATGTGGCATCAATGGGTGGTGTGTCTCTTGGTCCCATGTAGGCTCGATTACCCAGCATAGAGGAATGCTGTGGCACGGTCATAGAGGCAGGGCATGGGGGGGAAGGGATAGGGAATTTGTTGAGGAAAAACTGGGAAAGGACAACATTTGAAATGTAAATAAACATAATAACCAATATAAAGAGCAGGTTCTGTGGCTAAAGTAGAAGGCTAACACAAAACAAGAAAAACAACAAAAAACCCTAAAGAGTCTAAAAGCTTAAGACTAGATAAAAAAATTTTTTTTGATAACTTATATGAAATAAATACTACATATGTGATTTTTTGGGGGGTGGTGTTCAACTCTAAGTTAGTGAATGACATAAGCATATACATTGGGTCTGAAAATCTCTATCTGGATGAGACTTCTGTATTAAAATAATGATTAGTGTAAATTCTATGATTCAGCATGTACTCAACTCATTCTATTAAAACCAGGAACAATATAATGTTACCTAGCCCTTCCATACCTGTTCAATATAGAACTTGCAATTTTACTAGAGTAATAGGAAAACTGAAGGAGATGAAAAGATGACTGTTTGAAAGGAAGAAGTCTAGCCATCTTCATCTGTAGACAATATGATAGTATACATAGGTGAGCCTTAAGTTTTCACTCCAACCTCCTATATCTCATGAACGCTTTTAGCAAAGCATTTGTATAGAAAATTAACAACTATATCAGGAGCCTCCCTATCTATAAATTTTCTATGAAGTAAACCTAATGAATATTTAGTATCAAATAACCCTACAAGACCTCTAGGAGAACTCAGGGTTTATGCAGTGGCTGGCCATTTTGAAAGTTAATAATGAAGGCCGGTCTATTTACAAATGGCTATCATTAAGAACAAGAAAATTACCAGATCATTTTTCAAGTTTTATACAGTCTTAACTGACATGTATAAATATAACAATAAGCAGAGACTTATTATGCATTCCAACATGGAGAATGGTCTGCTTCTATTTCACTAAGTGTTATAGTTCGATTTAGATTGTTTTTCTGATTTTTGTCTATTTTGTGAAGTTATATCTGTTAAAACCTTGTCCATTTCATTTAGTTTTTCTGCTTCTGTGGAACACAGGTTTTTTAAGTAAAACATAATGATTCTATGGATTTCCTCACTGTTTGTTGCATGCCCCCATTTCATTCCTGATATTTGTTAATTTTGTTATTGTCTCTCTTCCTTTTAGTTTAGCTAAGAGTTTGTCAATTTTGTTGATTTTCTCTTGGTTTTGTTGATTCTTTGAAATGTTCTTTTTGTTTTTAATTTTATCCCTGAGTGGGATTATTTCTGTCCTTCTACTTGTTTTGAATGTCTTTGATTACCTTTTGTCCTAGAGCTTTCAGCTGTGCTATTTAGTTGGTAATATGAGATATCTCGAGTTTCTTTATAAGGACACTGAATGAAATGAAATTTGTACTTTGCACTGCTGTCATTGTGTCCCATACATTTGGGCATTTTGAGTATTAATTTTTATTGAATTCTGTAATGTTTTTAATTTGTTTATTTATTCTGTTCCTAATCTAGTCTTCATGTAGTAGAGAGTTGTTCAGGCTCATGCGTTTATAGCGTTGTGTTGGTTCTGTTGTTGATGATGTCCATCTTTAATTCATAATAATCTGATAAGATGCAAGGTATTTTTCAATCATCTTTTATGTTCTGGCTTTCTTTGTAACAAAAATAGGCTCAGTTTTGTAGAAGTGTCCTTGATGTGATGAAAAGAAAGTATCTCCTTTGTGTTTGGGTGAAATGTTCTGTATATGTCTCTTAGGTTTATTTCAGGCATAATGTCTATTAGTTCCATTATTTCTATCATTAATTAGATGACCTCTCTATTGGTGAGAGGTGAGTATTTAAGTCACGCACTACTCACGTGTAGTTCAATGTGAGATTTAAGCTGTATTAATATTTTTATTATAATGTAAGTGCACTTTTACTGAAGATACTCAGAAATGAAATGTCTGAATCTTGGCAGATTTTTTTCTTAGATGAATATAGGATGTCCTTTCCCATCTCTTTTGAATATTTTATCTTGAAAGTCTATTTTGTTACATATTTTAATAGCTAGTATATCATCCTCCTTGGGTCTGTTGGCATAAAACATCTGTTTTTAGTAATTTTCTCACAGTGAAACTCTATCTTTGATATTGAGGTTGTAACTTAAATATAAAAAATAAATGGCTCCTGATTTTGCATTCATTTTTGCTATTAGAGTGGGTCTTTCTATTAGGAAATTGAAGGTATTGATGCTGAGCGATATTAATGAGCAAAGATTGTTAATACCTGTTATTTTGATATAGGTATTGGTAGTTTGTGGTTATGTATTTGTTAGTGGGGTGTTTCAGTTTGTGTTTTTGTGTGTGCATCCAACCTACAGATTTTAATGCTGTGAAAGTATTTACTGTGGTTTCTTTGTTTTAATTATCATCATTACATTGAAATTTCCTCTAGTATCCTTTGTAGGTCTGAATTTGTGGTTAGATATTGTTAAATTTGGTTTTGTCATGAAATGTTTTGATTTGTCCATCTGTAGTGATTCAAGATTTGTTGGGTATAATAGTCTTAGGCTGACACCTCTTAGTTTTGCCAGGAAGGGGGAACCCTGCTCAGCTGGAGTCTTTTGGATTTTCCTGTTTTTCCTTACTCACCAATGATGACTGTATATTTAGCCAACCTGTTAAAGGGTTGGTTAACACAGAGACAGTTGTCATTATAATAACTAAGAATTAATCATTGAGGATTCCCCACTGGTAATTCAGTTCTGGTTCCTTTATTACAGGAGTTGGATGGCAACAGAGCACAAAAATGACTAGTTGACCTGTCCATTGGCATGATTTGGAAAGCAATCATGGATCTTCTATACCTCTTTGTATCTGATGTTCCTTGCAACTTATGGGAAAGAGATATTCTGGAAGATATGGTTTCCATTCTTACTGTAAACAATCACATCTTTTTTGATAATGTTATGCATCGTTACCTATTTGACAGCACAGATCACAAAGTCAGGGATTAACCCCAAATCTAAAGGCCATGGCCCACATTCCCCCAATGGACATCAAGGTCCCTTATCCTATTCTGTTGGCCTGGCTCTGTGAAGCTGATAACTGAATAGACCAGTGATCAACTATGGAACCTAAGCTTTTTGGTCCCAAAGAACTGGTTATAGAATAATTAACTTTGTGTCATATGTAACCCTCAATCAGCAGATACAGTGTTCCCATTTTTTTCATTAAAAAGAAGTCAGAGAAATATAGACTCCTAAAGGATCTGAAAACCATTAATTAACACATGCAAAAACTGGAGACCTCTGAAGTGGGACTGCCTCATCCTAGTGCTATTCCACCCAAGTACCATGTGATTATACTAGATATCAAGAATTGCTTTTTCCAGATATCTCTGGCTCCCTGAATTGATGCCATTTTGCCTTCACACTATTATAGGATTGTGAAAGAACAGCATGGTTTCTCTTTGAGCACTCTCTAGAGATGGTCTGAGATCTAGCAGATTATAGACCTCACAGGTTTTTCCTCAAGGGATGGCATGCATTTCCCCATGCTCCCAGACTCCAGGCTCCTGATATGAGGCTGAAGACCTCCATCAATTCTTGCCTTTTAGTCATATAGGACAGCCCCTCCCAAAGAAAGCTTTGTGGCCATCAATCAGGTAGCACAGGTAGAGGGCATAAACAGGCTACAGAGATTCAAGACATCTCCATATTCATGACATACCTCAAGGCCAGAGGTACAGCCAATTAAGTATTCCTTCTCAGCCCCACCTCCTTGAAATATGTATTTTACCTCAGGCCCTCCCTGAGAACATGGGATACAGCTTCATCCACTTTCTATCATGACAATAAACATTTTAAAACCATGGACTACCTCTCAGGTTTAGAGCCAGCCCTGTGTCTCCTATTTATGGAGGTCAAAAGAAGTTGTTGATCTACTCTTGTTGCTCTGAAGCTGTTTGGCTTTCCTTTCCTGTCATATTTTCAATACTCTTATATTATCATGTGGTTTCCATCTACTATAATGATTTCATAAGTAATTTTAATTTTACTAAGGACTAAGTTGTTTATCATTCTATTACTTTGGTTGGCCCAAGGAGTACTGGGTTTCATATGTACATGAAAACTGATAGTAATATGCCTCTGTATTAATTTCTGTATGAAGAGAAAATTACTTCTAATAGAAAGGTGTTCTTGGGATGAATATCATGAAAATCTGATCTATACCATAAGCAATATCTTTGAGCAAATATCATTTTTGAACCCATGTCATTTTTGGCAATGTGGGTAATGAATAAAGAAATTGTAGAAGAAGAATCTCAATTCCTTTTCTACTCACCTTTTTCTCTCCAATATTCTTCCCTCTGCCATTGAAAAACAATAACAAAACAAGCAACAAAACAGAACAAAACAAAAAACAACAAAACTAAAACCATAACAAAAGAAAAATCCACAAAACAAAATAAACAAAACAAAACATCTCCATTATCAAGTGTTTTGTTGCCATATATCATTGGAAGGTATTATATTTCTCCAGAGTGTGTAAATTTATTGTCTTGTCTTCATAGACCTTCAAGTACTCCAACACTTACAGAGAATGTTGTCACCTATCAGACACTTTGGATTCCACTACATTCAAGTGGTGTTCAAATACTGTTAGGTATTCTCTGTTTTGATGATCTTCCACTTGTGAGAGGAAGATGTTGAAGTCTCTCACTATTAACATGTGGGGTTTACACTGTAGTAATATTTCTTTTACAAATTTGAGTGTGCTTTCCTTTGAATCAGAGATATTCAGAATTGAGATGCCATCTTGATTGAAATTTCCTTTTATGAATATGAAGTGTCCTTCCCTATCTAATTTGAATAATTTTGTTGAAAGTCTATTTTATTAGATATTGGACTGGCTATTTCATTGTGCTTTGTGGGTCTGTTGGCTTGGAACATCTTTTTCTAGTACTTCACTATGAGGTAATCTATGTCTTTAATTTTGAAGTGTTTTCTTGTATGCAATAAAATGATTGATCATGTTTTGCATCCATGCATTCTTGTAGACAGTGTTTTCACTGGGGAATTCATGCCCTTGATGCTGAGAGATATTAATAACCAATGAAGTTAATTTCTATTGTTTTGGTATTATTGGTGCTAGTGAGTATGTGTGTGTATATATGTGTGTGTGTATGTGTTTGTGTGTAGGTATATGTGTGCACAAGTGTGTGTTACCCTCATTTTAATTTGATGGTGTGACATCATTTATTTTCGGTGTTTTCTTGGGTGCAGTTAGCCTACTTAGCCTGAATTTTTCCTATTCACATTTTCAGTCGTTCTGGATGTATAAATAGATATTATAAAATGAGATTGAAACTTTTGCTGTGCTAGTATATGTCCTAAGTTAGAGATAGCAAGACATCTATGGAGGACATTGGTGGGTTTAGAGTCTCTGTTTAGATAGTGCGTGAAATTCTAACAGGTGTGCCTTCATATGTTACTTGGACTTTTTATCCTTACAGCTTTTAATATTATACCTTTGTTCTAAACATTTAATGTTTTAATGATTATTGGTAACAAGATGTTCTTTTTCATATTTTTTCTGTCTTTTTTTCCCTTCTAATTAATGTTCTGTAAGCTGTTCGTACATATTTTTGCATCTCTGAGTTTAGGTGGAAGATATTTTATCCTATAAATATTAAAAAATTTTCTGCCTTTTTGCTGGAATATTTGTCCTTCTATGGCTGCTATTCTCAGTTTTGGTCTCTTTATAGAGTCCCATATTCCCTGGATATTTTATGTCAGGAACTTATAAAAGTTTGCATTTTCTGACCAATGCATTTAATTCATCTACCTTACTTTTTATGACTATGATTCTTTTGGCCATGTCATGTATTCTTTTTTTTTTTTTTTTTTTTTTTTTTTTTTTTTTCTTGGATTTTAGTTTCTCTTCTTTTATGCAGGATTTCCATCACCAGAATTCTCACATATTGTGTTTTTGTTTTTGTTGTTGTTGCTTTGTTTGTTTCTTTGTTTGTTTATTAATGTGGTGGTTTGAAAATGCTTGGCCCATGGGAAGTGGCACTATTAGGAATTTTGGCCTTGGTCAAGGAATTGTGTGATTATGGGGTGGGCTTTGAAGTCCTATGCTCAAGCTTTGCCCAATGCCGAAGAGATGCACCTTCTGGCTGTCTGTAGAATATAATCTCTTCCTGGCTGCCTTTGGATCATCATGTAGAAAATCCATCTGCTCCATCTTTATGTCTGTCTGCAAAGTGCATGCTTCCCTTCAAGGTAACAGTGGAATAGATCTTTGAAACCAAGGCTAGCTTGAAATAAATGTATTAGTTTCTAAGAGTTTCCATGCCCATGTGTCTCTTCCCAGGTATGAAATCCAAACTAAGAAACTCCCATTTCCATTTTTGTATGTTGAACAATATTATTTACCAGCTATAACATTTCAATTGTATTATCCTCTATTTAAAAATTGATTTATTCATTTTCTTTTTAAAGTCTTCTATCATCTTCTTTAGAGTTGGATTAAGAGTGATTTTATTGTGCTTCAACTATGTTAGAATATCCAGGACTTACCAATTTCTCTGGGTTTTTTATGTGTTCTTATGCTTGCCTTTAGCCATCTGTGTTTTACATTTATTATGGGCTCAGATTATGATTTATGAATATATTTTCTTGTTTCTGTGTTTTCTATGCCCTCCTCTTCTTCCTTGCTTTCTGTTTCGCTCTGTCTTCTGGTCTGAGCAGTTTGGCATTGTGATGACTTCTAGTACAGTGAATCCACTGTTAGATTGTGGCCTTCGTGGCTGCTTGAATTTTGGGTCCTAACCTTGGCTCTTGAGACGCTAGTTCCAGTCTGCTCACAAGTACCACAGGACCTCAGGAAAAAGAGCCAAAGCCTTGACCAGAAAAATGAGTCCAGTACATAGGGTTCATTTTTAGGCTTTTGTATGTGTTGTTAGGGGACTTTTGGGGCAATGTCTTGGAATAAAATGTTACTTGCTTGGTTCTGGAGCTGTCAGGTCTCCTGTAAAACAGCCAGAAATATTGGCTTGGAAATGGAGCACAGTGGACAGGTTGCAGAGCATATATTACGACAATACACCCAATGGAAAAAAAAACAAAAAATAAATACCAAAACAAACAAACAAACTAACAAACAAAACCTCTTAGATATCTATTGGTTATTAAAGTGAATATTATTAAATGTTAAATTAATGATATCTACATCTAACATTCATACCAGTTTAGTTTTCACATTTGTTTAAGGGAAGCACACACAGTGAAGTCAGTGGCATGGTTTTTAATGGTATAACATAGACAGACACAGATTTTCATCTAGAAAAGTCACCAACAAACCAGTGAACCAACTCTACTCATGTCTAACCTTAGCAATGAATGACTTCATTACTCCCTTTTACAGAAATGTGGTAGAAATGATTCATGGAGGAAAATGGGTGGCCCAGGCAGTTGAATCACCAAAGGTTCATCTCAGCATGGCTGAAAAATATTTAAAATCTTACAGGAATTTTCGCACCCATGACTCACCCTGTGGTAATGGTAAGCAAAGTCTGCAAAGATACTGCTTTTCAGTAGCAAGTGAAAATTGTATATTTTTTGGTCCTTGATCACTGCCAGTTTTATTAAATTTCTTAGGCTATTGATCTTCTTTCTTGAACCAGATACAAATCTTCTAATTTTAGGAAAGACCTACAAAATAAGAACTCAAAAAAATTATGCCTCAAATGATTTATATTAAAGATTAAATAAAATAAACATACTTAGAAAAATATTTTAGCATATAGATGTTTTTATTTAGATAACATATGGAATATTAGTTGTATTTACCTCACTACTATGATAAATTTCAAGTAAACATGTAAATTATGATTGAGTATTATGCTTTACTTTGCTTATACATTTTATTGAATGGTACTATGAATAGCAATAAAAAAGTGAGTAAATTGAAGAAGGTATCATAATATTTATTTAAATTATTGAAAGTTTAATAATAAAAACAAAATTAGTGAAGCTGGAGATAGCATTCATGGAAAAACATCTGCTGTGGAACAAAAAATAATTGAGTTTGTAAATCTATCAACCATGTAAAAAGACAGTCATGCTACCATACATATTATATCAGACTTGGAAGCTCAAGAAAGTTAATTTAGTAAGTTCAGGATGACCCAGTTGGCAAATCAGGAAGCTCTGATTTTAAAGAAAGACCCCATCTAAATAAATAAAATGAGGAGTAGCTCCTGCCCTCAAAGAAGATCAGAAAGTAACAGAGTGTTAGTAAAAATGGTGCCACAAATTAGCCTGCTGTTATTCAACTGGGAGATTATGAACCACAGTTGTATTTAGATAAAAGGAGAAAGAGTTGTGTAATCTAAAATGTATGAGTTACAATGTAGACTCACTTGTAGAAGTATCTGTACAATTTTATCCTACTGATAAGATTTGAATACTACGTATTTACTTAGAGAAAAACCATTGCTAGCATATTTACAACTATTTTTATTTTATTTTCAGGTTTACTTTCCTGTCATTAATAATATGTGAATGTCTATGTTAAGAATTTAAATCTGTGTTTAAATTATAACTTACATTATAAAATTAAAGGCAGATTTTATTGTCTTTTTCTGTATTATAAGGCTTAGTAGATGATACTCTGTCCTTATAAGTTAAAAATTTCCAGCAAATCAAAAAAAAAGAATCAATAGATCATTGCTAATGACTCTCTACAAATCAAGCATAAGGTATAGACACTACCAAATTAAAGTACCAATGTTTACAATCAAAACTCCATGGGAAGCAACCAGACTGTGAATTTTATATCTGTTTCAATGACATATTGTGATATGAGTGTCAAGAAGATCCTCAATGAATAGAAAAACAAACAGAAAACAAAACAAATGCCAATACTTTCAAAACATAAGTAAAATGCCCTATGAGGTGTGCACAGTGAATCTTTAGTGGAAAATGATCCTATCAGACATATAGTTAAAGTTGGTATGGGTGTGGCCAAACAAGTGGAAATACAAAAGTGGAGGCTGTTCTATTCATAAGTGTATATCTTAAAGAAAAATATTGTACCAACCCCTTATTCAAGTTTTTGAAGAACTCACTGACGTAAATGTATATTAACATTGAATTCAAGCTTAATCTTCTTTTCCATATGGAAAAATGGGCATGAGTCATCCACTATAGGCCTGCATAAAACGGGGAGTGTAAACATTTGGCCATAGATGTGAAAGGGTCTCATATGATGTTGTTGTTCTCTAGAAAGATTCTAGTAGAAGACAGCACTAGAGCATCAAGAGTCATTATATTCAATTGTTTATTGCTGAGTTCCCATTTTTCCAAAGATCACCTCATACACATAACCATGTGTCTTATCCTGGTTAACCCAGACTGTCACAAATAAGGACATCAGAAAAAAGCAAGAAACAGGAGAGCTTTTATTTGGAAAATAAGTGTTAAAGTTATGCTGGTTGCATAAAAATAAGAGACACTAAAATGGGAGTTGGACCAAAATGTATTTACATGCTTATGTATTTAATATATAATGTATTTAATACTTGTTGTAATACATAAGCTTATGTAAGCTTATGCTTTTATTTGATCAAAAATCACATAAAAGAGGAAAAATTTTGATAAATTTTACTGTATAACTACAAATGTGCATAGTCATTATAATGCATAGCTCATTTTAGAATATAAATGATCTCATATGATTAGACCACAGTAAGGAAGAATGAGGAGAGAGTGATGATTTTCATGAGAATCTTGAAAAGTATTATGTGAGAATATGAGGCAAAAAAAACTCTTGCGTTTAGTAGCAAACATTTTAGGGAGTCAAATACAATGATATTATGGATATCAGATTTTATATAACAATTTATAATATTAACAGGTTTTCAGTTATACTGTAGAAAAGAGAATAATTTTATGAGTTGGAATCATTACAATATAATGAATTATACTCAAGTTTAGCAGCATAAGGAAGCTGGAGAACCTCCAATTTAGTGAAGTAAAGTTTAGGATATTAATTTTGAAGTTATGCAAATATCTATCACAACCACAGCTTGCTCAGAACACATTTTGCCTCTAAAGGGAAAGACAGATTTCATAATTTATTAAATTCCTTTACACCCCCACCATTTACATGTTTTTGTTTGGTTAGGTGATTAGTATACAGACTTGATTCAATAATAAGTGGCACAGTATTTAGGACACTAGGGATCTCCAAGTTTATTGGGAGAAAACCTCAGTACTCATTAATTTCAAGAATTTGTCAAAAGAGTTTTTGAACAAGAGAGTAAAACTTGTCTTTGGTGATGAACTATACTCCCTTGAATTAGACATGCCAGTGGATATTTCAATGAATGTTTGTATCAAAATAGAAAGTCAGTTTCAATCAAAACTGAACAACATTTCAAAATGAAACCATTATTCTTTTTGCCTTGAACCTCTAATTTAATTAGAGGGGAGTCTTGTAACATCTGGCCAACATCTTCTCATATTTCTACAGTCAATAAATTCCAGGACAACATACACTCTTATTTTCTGAGTCTTGGCAGTACCTGAGGTAGAGATAATAATATTTTATAACAAGGGATATAGTAAGAAACACAAATACTATCCAATTGTATTTACAGGATGCAATAAGAAGAGTCTGTGAGCTCATGACTAATGCTAGACTGTCCCAGTGTACAGATCTCCATTCTTGCAATGTTAGAGACAGTTCAAGTCAGTACAAGAGAAGGCTTCTTATTCAGTACTATATAAGGACTACTTTACATATTTGGAGCAAACTTTTCAAGGTTTATAAATACCCAACTATCAGATGTTATCACAAAAATATTTTAGTCTATTTCGGAAGAGCAAATTAATCTTTGAAGTGATTGTCTCTCATTTTGTTCAAGAAAGTGATGGTAATGTAATTGATAAACATGTAGCAAATTCTTACAGTATCCTTTAGACATGTGCATCAAGGGGATCAAGGAAGCCAGGGGTTGAACAATGCTTAAAAAAATTCAGAGCACAATCTAGGGTTAAAATTTTTAATGGTTTACTGGCCAATAAGTAAAAGAATATTTGTGTAAATGTAAGTGACAAAGTGTAATTAAATATTTTATCTGATATTTTAGAGTGAATTATCCACTTTAACATGAGCAAAGATTGTTTTATGGTTTTATAAATCTATCCTCATAGAAAGTATCATATGGCAACTGTATAATATCTAACTGTATTTCTTTTTACTTTTATATTCAAAATAATAGGGACTGTTAAAGTAAGTTTAAACAAATAGGCCCAACATGACCATACTACACATCTGTAATAGCCATTGTTTCTTATCTATGCCCACATTGTAATTTCAACACTATTTACATTAAACTTGAAATCATATGTAAAGCTAATTCACTTTAAAACTCAAAAATAATATTTCTTAAGAAAAAAGGTAATAATAATTTTCTGCATCTTATTTTTTTAATTGGGTATTTTATTTGCATTTCAGATGCCATCCCCTTTCTCTATTTCCCCTCCCTAGAAAAACCCTATCCCATACCCCCTTTTCCTTTTTGCTTTAATGCATTTTTAAAAATTTTAATCAAAGGCTTTATAACTTTTGTTCTGCTCAATCAGAAGTGTAAACCAATACCCAACCTAGATATATAAACTATCTTTGACTGGTGGAGACACGTTAATATCTGCCTTCATGCCCCCCTCTCTTTCTCTCTTTTTCTCTCTCTCATCACCTAGCTTCTCCTCTCCTTCATCTTCTCCTCTCCTTACTCCATCTCTTCCTCTTGGCAATCCTTCCCCCTTAGCTCCTCCTACAAATCACCATTCCTGTTAAGATAAAACTTTTCTCTCAAAATACAATAAGAGCATAATTATGCCTATTTGTACCAGTGAGGAACAAGATAGTCCTAATACCTAGTCCATCATTTTGTTGACTAACTAGAACCTCTGTCATCTCTCCTAACTAAAACACTTAGTTTTGAATCTGGCTTTTTCTTGGCTTTAGAATGAATGTGGGGTCTTTGTGAGGCTTAGGTATGAGCATAATTGTAGCTTCATAGACCAAATTAGGTATTGTTCCTTCTGTTTCTATTCTATCGAATAATTTGAAGAGAATTGGTATTAGGTCTTCCTGGAAGGTCTGATAGAATTCTGCACTAAAACCATCTGGCCACAGACTTTTCTTTTGGGGGGAGATTTTGAATGACTGCTTCTACTTCTTTAGGGGTTATGTGACTGTTTAGATGCTTTATCTGGTCCTCCTTTAACTTTGGTACCTGGTATCTATCTAGAAAATTGTCAATTTTATCCACATTTTCCAATTTTGTTGACTATAGGCCTTTGTAGTAGGATCTGACAATTTTTTTAGTTTCCTCTGTTGCTGTTGTTATGTCTCCGTTTTCAGTTCTGATTTTATTAATTTGAGTACTGTCTCTGCACCCTTTGGTTAGTCTTTATAAGGGTTTGTCTATCTTGTTTATTTTCTCAAAGAACCAGCTCCTGGTTTTGATGATATTTTGTATAGTTCTTTCTGTTTCAACTTGGCTGATTTCAGCACTGAGTTTGATTATTTCCTGCCATATACTCCTCTTGGGTATATTAGCTTCTTTTTGTTCTAAAGCTTTTAGGTGTGCTGTCAAGTTGTTAATGTATACTCTTTCCAATTTTTTTTTGTGAGCACTTAGAGCTCTGATTTTTCCTCTTAGTACTGCTTTCAGGGAGTCCCACAAATTTTGATATGATGTGTCCTCATTTTCATTTAATTCTAAAAAAGTTTTTAATTTCTTTCTTTATTTCTTCCTTGGTCAAGTTATCATTGAGTAGAGCATTGTTCAATTTCCACATGTATGTGGGCTTTCCATTGTTTTTGTCCATGTCAAAGACAAGTCTTAGTCCATGATTGTCTGATAGGGTACAAGGGATTATTTCAATCTTTTTGTATCTGTTGATGCCTGTTTTGTGGCCAATTATATGGTCTGTTTTGGAGAAGGTACCATGAGGTGCTGAGAAAAAGGTATATACTTTTGTTTTACGATGAAATGTTCTATAGATGTCAGTTGAGTCAATTGGTTCATAACTTCTGTTAATTTCATTGTGTCTCGGTTTAGTTTCTGTTTCCATGATATGTCTATAGCTGAGAGTGAGGTGTTGAAATTTCCCACTATTATTGTGTGAGGTGCAATGTATGCTTTAAGCTTTAGTAAAGTTTCTTTTATGTATGTGGGTGCCCTTGCATTTGGAGCATAAATGATCAGAATTGCATGTTCCTCTTGGTACATTTTCCTTTGATGAATATGAAGTATACTTCTTTATATTTTTTTGATTACTTTTGGTTGAAAAACAATTTTATTTGATATTAGAATCACTACTCCAGCTTGTTTCTTGGGGCCATTTGCTTGGAAGATTATTTTCCAACCATTTACTCTGAGGTAGTATCTGTCTTTTTCATAAAGGTGCGTTTCCTTTATGCAGCAAAATGTTAGGTTCTGTCTATGCATCCAATCTGATAGTCTATGTCTTTTTATTGGAGAATTGAGTCCATTGATCTTAAGAGATATTAAGGAAAAATGAATGTTGTTTCCTGTTTTTTGGTGTTGTTATTGGCAGTGGAGATATATTTGTATAGCAACCTTCTTTTAGGGTTGTTGGAAGGTTACTTTCTTGCTTTTTCTAGGTTGTAGTTTCCTTCCTTGTGTTAGAGTTTTCCACCAATTATTCTTTGAAGAGCTGGATTTGTGGTAAGATATTATGTAAATTTGGATTTGTCATGGAATATTTTGGTTTCTCCAACTATGGTAATTGAAAGTTTTTTTGGGTATAGTAGTCTGGACTGGCATTTGTGTTCTCTTAGGGTCTGTATGATATCAGTCCAGGATCTTCTGGCTTTTATAGTCTCTGGTGAGAAGTCTGGTGTAATTCTTATAGGTCTGCCTTTATATGTTACTTTACCCTTTTCCTTTACTGCTTTTAGTGTTTTTTGTTTTTTGGGGTTTTTTGTCTTGTACATTTGATGTTTTGATTATTATGTGACAGGAAGTATTTTTTTTTCTGGTCTAAACTATTTGGAGTTTGTTGTGGTAAATCTCTGACCCAAGCATGTCTGGTCAAGGAAAACACAACTCAATATTTATGATTATAAACTGCAAGCCTTGGATTGCAGATTTACTATTGGATTGGGCAGATTTACTATTGTACTACTCTATTCCCCAGGTATGAGATCCCTTAAAACCTGTGGTTTTCTAAGCCAAGTTCTTCTCCTCCTCCTTATCCTTCCACCAATGGCTCCAAAGGCTCCTCTCGCTCTCAGTTCTACTCTTGCCTCTCCCCCTGCAACTCCTCTTCTCTCTCCTCCTCTTCAGACTCCTCTCCTTTTTCTCCACCTCCCCTTCTACTGCCTAATCACTGGCTCTAGCCTTTATTTTACAAATTCAATTGGACAGAAGGTTCACAAGATTCACTCCTTCTCTGCAGCCCCTCTCAAGAATGGAAATACCATGAAAACAAAAGGCTGGGGCTATCCACAACAGGAGTTCTGTAGGCTTCTTGTATATTTATGGACATCTCTTTCTTTAGGTTAGGAAAGTTTTCCTCTATAATTTTGTTAAGGCTATTTACTGGTACTTTAGGTTGGGAGTCTTTCCCCTCATCTATACCTATTAATCTTAGGTTTGGCCTTCTTTTTGAGTCTTGGATTTCCTGTATATTTTGGGTTAGTAGCTTTTTGTACTTTGCATTTTCTTGGACAGTTGTGTCAATGTTTTCCATGGTATCTTCTGCACATGAGATTCTCTCTTCTATCTCTTGTATTCTGTTGGTGATACTTGTGTCTATGACTCCTGATCTTTTTTTTAGGTTTTTTATCTCCAGGGTAGTCTCCCTTTGTGATTTCTTTATTGTTTCTACTTCCAATTTTAGATCCTGGATGGTTTTATTTAATTCCTTCTCCTGTTTAGTTGTGTTTTCTTGCAATTCCTTAAGAGATTTTTGTGTTTCATCTTTAAGGGCTTCTATCTATCTACCAGTGTTCTTAAATTCTTTGAGCGTGTTATTTATGTCTTTCTTAAAGTCCTCTATCATCGTCATAAGAAGTGATTTTAATTCTGAATCCTGCCTTTCCAGTGTGATGGGGTGTTCAGGGCTTGCTATGATGGGGGAACTGTGTTCTGATGATGCCATGTAACTTTGGATTCTGTTGCTTACATTCTTTCACTTGCTTTTTGAAATCTGGTTAACTCTAGTGCTGCCTGTACTTGCTGTCTCTGACTGAAGCCTGCCTTTCCAGTTATCTTGCTTGTGTCTGATTTCCTTGGGGTCCATATATCTCTGTGATCTTCTCCAGCTGCTCTGAGTACAGTTGTACCTATAGGATGCCTCAGAATATGGTGCCTCCAAGGTAGTAGACCAGCTAGGTGTCTGCTCTTCTGGGTGCAGTGTCTCCTCTAGGATGTCTCACGAACAGGTGCCCACTGCTCTGAGTGCAATGGTTCCTCGCAGATGTCTAGGGATATGTTGTCTGTTGCTCTGAGTTCGGTTGTTCTTCTGCCACTCTTGGTTCAGTAGTACCTCTGCTGCTCTGGGCTCAGAGGACCCTCTATCACTCTGGGTTCAGTGGATCCTCTAGGTTGTCTTGGGAAGAGTTTTGTGTCCACACAGGAGTGGACCGTGTGTGGGTCTGCACCAGGGCTCAGATACAGGAGAGAGGCAGAAGGGGAGAGCCACTCTGCAGGGGTGGGTGGTTGGGTTTCTGCTGGAATCTGAGCGCTCCCCGCACTCAGCTATGGGCATAGGGCACTGTGTGGGTCTTCTTAGCTACCGCTCTGGGTTCAGTGAACCCTTTATGATGACTAGGGAGGAGTCAGGTGTCCACCCAGTAGCAGACCAGGCATGGGTCTGCACCAGACCTCGGGTCTGGGAGAGAGGCAGAAGGGTTTCTGCATCTTATATAATCTTCTTTGTTAATACATTATTTTTCTTATATTTGTAAATATTTTAATGACTTTCAGTACAACATTTATTAAAATAAATATATTTTTTAAATTACTGGGAATAGTATATAACATATTCACATCAATATTTACAGAATTTATATTGAATGAACATTATATCAGAAATTTTATTAAATTATCTGTATCCTATTTAACAGGGTAAGTTTTATTTATCACTTGAGATTGACATAAACAGACATCAAATGCTATAGAGTGTAAAGGATAATTTTGGCTGTTGGTTCTTTCATTCAGCTTTACTTGGAATGAAATTACTGTTTACTGATAAATTTTCCTGCCCCTGCCTCAAATTTCAGAGAGAAAACATTCCAGAAGAATATCTGATTCATATATGAACTCAACACTTCATGCTTTACAAATGATATTCAATCACAATCCTCTTAATATGTAATTTGAGATCTGGTTAATAGAGTATATTTATACTGCATCTACACTGTCATGTGTCCACTTGCCACATTTCACTGGTGGCTATTATATTAGCCAGTGTTAGAGAGTGTAAACTTACTGTCTTTTTATTATAACTCTGCTAAGTACTTCAATAGTCCCTCAGAATAGTGTCACCTATCAGACACTTTAGATTTTACTATGGTCAAGAAATGTAAAGGTTCACAAAGTTTTTTGTTGTTGTTTTGGTTTGGTTTGGTTTGGTTTTTTGAGACAGAGTTTCTCTGTGAAGTCCTGGCTGTCCTGGAACTCATGCTGTAAACCATGCTGGCCTCGAACTCAGAAAGCAGAAGCACTCTGCTTCCCAAGTGCTGGAATTAAAGGCATGCACCACTACTGCCTAGCTAGTTCACAGAGTTTTTAGGTAGATCAGTGATGATTTCCCATTTTTAATTTATCTTGCCTTCAGTGATCAGTGATGGTAGCAGCAGAGTGATGAGAAACATCACTGGGAAAGAATCCATGGTTTCAACTAACCATAAAAGACGTTGTAGTTTTAGTTTTAGTTAGCAGTGCATGAGACAAAAAGTGTAAAGAAAATATTAATGAAGGTTAGGACCACATAGTTAACATTATGTGACAATTTCTTTAAAATTATACCAAGATAACTTATCCCTACCTTATGATGTCACTGTAGTTTCATTGTGCCAAACTTGACTCTAATAGTGATAATACCTAATCTAAAAGACTTTCCTGAAGTGTTTCTGCACATTTCTATCTTCAAAGATAAAAAGTGCAAAGAAAATAATTACAAATATTTGAGAGTTGTTTTTCAAAGTGTGCCATTGCTTATTTGGCTCATCTCTATTTAACGCTCCTATCTGTATTATACAAGAATCAATGTGAAAGGGCTGTGATTATGTAGACATAAATATATAGATATCTTAAAATGTATTTTGATAAGAAGAGTTGAAATTTATGTTTTTTTCTAATAACTGAATCAAATTTAACTTGTTCCTTCAATAAAATATAATCACAGCTAATCATTGGTGCATATATATTATTAAAGTTCACATATTCCATGTTTTCAGGAATGGATAGTTTTAAATTTTTATTAACTTTA
Source organism: Arvicanthis niloticus (assembly GCF_011762505.2). Classification (NCBI taxonomy): domain Eukaryota; kingdom Metazoa; phylum Chordata; class Mammalia; order Rodentia; family Muridae; genus Arvicanthis; species Arvicanthis niloticus. The sequence goes on from NC_047674.1 coordinate 48,911,408, forward strand.
AAGACATTGACACTGGCACATAGTGTCCTGTTTTAGTCTTTACCAAATCTAACATTCCATAGATGCTGCTAGAGGCTACTAAATATGAAAGCATTAGCATTTGTGTTGGGATTCATAGAAATAGATTAGCTTGTAGTTTGTAGAGGTGGTACCTAAGTTTGTTGTGTGTGTCTAAATTGTACTCCTTCAAACTCTCTTTTTAATAAGAATATATTTTGAGTCAGATTGTTATCCAACTGAAAGACAATGCAGCAATTTTGAGCAAATCACATACATTTAAATTTTTTTTATTCCTTTTAACCTTTTCTCTCTTCAAATGCTTCTGTATGATATACAATGCTATCTTTCCAACAATGGTGTATTTTTTTTCTTCAGTGGCTTTTTTGACTAAAATTGAGTCAGAAGCTCTCCATTCATGGCTGTAATGTATTTTTCTTGCTCTTACATTATATACATAAATAATTACAAATAAACTATAAATCACTCTGGGTTACACTGGATTATCATACACTCATTGCCTTTAACTTACAGCACAATGTCACTTATTCTTTTACTTTGTAGGCCTGTACATAGTGATTGCAAGTAATGCATGTACATCTTATGATATGTTATGCCCAATAGTGCCTTACAATCTATCATGGGTAGATGAGGAAATGAATTAAAATTGAGGTTTCTGGCCAGCACTATGGTGTTGTCACGACCTGAGCTGCACCATGCTTGGGGGCCAGAAATGTTGAAAACTGCACTACCCCACGTTTAGAGGCCAAAATGTCTCAGACTGTTCTGTCAATGTTGGACCCACACTGTCAAAGCCTTGGGGGCTAAATTGTTAGAGCTTGTACTGTCCTAAGCTGGTCCAATCTGCATGTCGGGGTTCAGCAAGAGAGTGAGGATGGACTCAAAGAATGGAGACCAGACAGAGTATGATTCAATCCCGTTTATTCTTCAGTTTCTCTTCTTCTCTCCAAGTCCCAAGTCTTGAGTTCCTAGTCCCTAGTTCCTAGTCCCTAGTGCCTCCAAGTTCCAAGTTCCTTCTTCCAAGTGCTAAATGCCTAATGTCTAATTCCAAGCTCTTCCTCCAAGTGCCAAGACTCAAGTGCCTAATTTTTACTCCAAATTGTACTCTATGAAGTGTCTGATTCTCTCATGATAGTGTCTCTCTGAAGTGTCTGATTCTTTGATAGACCAAATTGTTCTATAAGTTGTACTGAACTCTTCTGTCTGCCTCTCACTTTTTATGTCTCACTTCTAAGCCATGCCTCTAAGTCACACCTTTAATCATGCCCTTAGGTCTTGTCTCTAAATCTGCTCTCTAAGTCACACCCTTAAGTCACACACCTTTAAGTCTCACACACCCAAGGGAAAATCCTGGGTATCTAAAGAAAGATGTTATCAGAGTGTGCTCAGCTGTTGCAGGCTAATGTAATCAAATCTGTTGCCAGGGTATAAGGCTCAAGATGGCTGCAAGAATGATAGCCACCTTATGTAAGCTCCCCACATGGTGTGTAGATTTATTGCTTCCCACTAAACCAGATTAATTTTTGAAGTCAGGTGTGTCACAAATCACTATATTTCATAGGATCAGGATGACTACATAAGTACTTCCATACTCTTAGCTGTAGTTTCTTGTTTCATAGGCTTTTGTTTCAGTCACTTTATGTTATAGGTTCCTGTGCTTCTCATATTATCTGGATCACCTTTTATTGGGTAGAGGCAAGTTGCAGTCCGAGCTGCCTCATGCTTGGGGGCCAAAAATGTTGAGAACTGCTCTATCCTACATTTGGGGTCCAAAATGTCTCAGACCGTTCTGTCAATGTTGGATCCACACTGCCAAAAGACTTGGGGATTAACTTGTTAGAGCCTGCACTGCCCCAAGTTGCTCCGGTCTGCGGGTCGGGGTTCAGCAAGAAAGAGAGTGAGGATGGACTCAAGAATGGAGACCAGAGTGTGATTCAATCTCATTTATTCTTCAGTTTCTCTTCCAAGTCCAAGTCCCAAGTCTTGAGTTCCTAATCCCTAATTCCTAATCCCTAGTGCCTCCAAGTTCCAAGTTTCTAATGTCTAATTCCAAGTTCCTCCTCCAAGTGCCTAATATCTAATAATCCTGTTTCTAAGTTCTCTAGTCCAAGTGTCTTCTTCCTCAATGTCTAATTTCTACTCCAAATTGTACTCCAAGTTGTACTCTCTAACCAAATTCCTAGTTCCAAGTTGTACTGTCAGTTTTACTGCTGAGTGCCTAATAAACTGTTGCAAGTTGTACTCTAAGTTGTACTCCTCCGAGTGTCTTATGTGTACTGATTGCTTCTATCTGCCTCTCACCTTTTATATGTCTCACTTCTAAGCCACGACTTTGAGTCATGCCTTTAAATCATGCCCTTGGGTCTTGTCTCTAAATCAGATCTCTAAGTCACACCATTAAGTCACACACGTTTAAGTCTCACACACCCAAGGGAAAATCCTGGGTATCTAAAGCAAGATGTTATCAGAGTGTGCTCAGCTGTTGCAGGCTAATGTAATCAAGTCTCTTATCAGGGTATAAGGCTCAAGATGGCTGCAAGGATGATAACTGCTTTCTGTAGGCTCCCCACAGGGGCATATCTTTAGAGATTTGAAGCCAGAAGTGGTTAAACTGTTTGGTTGAACATCCCAGTCAAGTTGGGTAATTGAAGAGTTTCTCCTCAGTTCAGCTTCATGAGAATTAGAAATTTTAAGATAGTGATATTTGACAGCAGCTTGGAATAATTTCCCAGCTTGTGATATTTAGTTAAACAATCAAAAAAAAAGTCTTTGCTCCTAGATATTTCCCTTTGTTCCTTTGTCAATTAAGAGATAAAAATAGGAGACTCGTGTCTATTTACATTATTCAACTAGCAGTTTAGTTAACAGCAATTGGGGCCAATTATAACTGCATGACTAAATATTTCTGTATTTTATCTAGTGCTACATATATTCAACCATAATCTCTTGGTTTTGGTTGGCTTCACCATTTTGATGAGATATAATATTATAAACAATGTTTTATACAATAAGTTTCATGTGTATGAACATTTAGTAGAGTATGGCTTGTCTTTACTGTTTTCACAACATGATGTATTTACTGAAAGAAAAGATAAACTGAAAGTAATAGAAAAGAAGGTGGGGAAAACCTTCAAAAACCTGGAGAAATGTTCTTGAACAGAACACAAATGGGTTATGCTCTAAGATCAAGAATTGACAAATAGGACCTCATACAATTGCAAAGCTTCTGTAAGGCAAAGGACATTGTCAATAAGACAAAACAACAACCAACAGATTGGTAAAAGATCTTTGCCACTCCTACATCGAATAGAGGGCTAATATTCAATATATACAAAGAACTCAAGAAATTATACTCCAGACAACCAAATAACCCTATTAAAAATGGGGTACAGAGCTAAACAAAGAATTCTCAACTGAGAAAACTTGAAGGGCTGAGAAGCACCTTAAAAAATGCTCAACATCATTAGTCATCAGGGAAATGCAAATCAAAACAACACTAAGATACCACCTCACACCAGTCAGAATGGCTAAGATAAAAAATTCAAGTGATGGTAGATCACTGGCAAGGATGTGGAGAAAAAAACACTCCTCCATTGTTGGTGGGGTTGCAAGCTGGTACAACCACTCTAGAAATCAGTCTGGTGGTTCCTCAGAAAATTGGACATAGCATTACCTGAGGACCCAGCTATACCACTCTTGGGCATATGCCCAAAAGATGCTCAAACATATAACAAGCACATATGCTCCACTATGTTCATAGCAGCCTTATTTATAATAACCAGAAGCTGGAAAGAACCCAGATGTCCTTCAACAGAGAAATGGATACAAAAAATGTGGTACATTTACAGAATAGAGTATTACTCAGCTATTAAAAATAAAGAATTCAAGAAATACTTAGGTAAAGGGATGGAACTAGAAATATCATCCTGAGTGAGTTAACCCTATCACAAAAGAACATATGGTATTTACTCACTGATAAGCAGATGTTAGCCCAAAAGCTTGGAATAGCCAAGACTCAACTTACAGACCACAAGAAGCTCATGAAGAAGGAAGACCAAGTGTGGATGCTTCGGTCCTACTTAGAAGGAGTAACAAAAATACTCAAGGGAGCAAATATGGAGACAAAATGTGGGACAGAAACTGAAGAAGGGGCCATCTGGAGACCATTCCACCTGGGTATCCAACCCATGTACAGTCACCAAAGATAGACACTGATGTGGATGGCTAGAAGTGCATGCTGACAAGAGCCTGATATAGCTGTCTCCTTAGAGGTCTTCCAGAGGCTGACACATTCAGAGGCCGATGCTCACAGCTAACCACTGATCTGATTAAGAGTTTTCTAATGGAGAAGTTAGAGAGAAGACTGAAGGAGCAGAAAGTGTTTGTGGCCCCATGAGGAGATCAACAATACCAACCAACCAGAGCTCCCCAGGGTCTAAACCACCAGCCTGTAAGCACATAGGGAGAGACCCATTACTCCATCTCTACATGAAGGGGAAGATGGCTTTGTTGGGCATAGGTGGGAGAGGATATTCTTGGTCTCATGAAGGATGAATACAGAGTGGGGTGGAGTTCAAGGGTGGGGAGGTAGGAATGGGATGGGTAGGTGGGGGCACATCCTCATAGAAGCATGAGGAGGGGGGATGGGATAGGAGATTCCTGGATGGTGGGGAGAATAGGGGTAAGGGAATAAAATCTGAAATGTAAATATAATATCAAATAAAAATAAATTAAAAAATACTAAAAATTTTTTTCTTTACATATTTTTATAATATGAATGGTCTCTGACCAATATAACAAAATGAAACTATAATTTAATTTAGCAGTTGAAGCATTTAATAAATATAACTGACTATTTGAAAAGATTCTTTTTTGGTTTATTTCAAAATATCATCTTTATTCTTGATTATTGTTTGATTTTCAGAAAATTTGTCAACATATTACATCAAAATCCTAAGTACTTCCTTTTCACTGCCAGTTTGTTTGGATAGGTTATGTCATTTTTTGCTCAGCATATCTGTTAAAAATAAAGATTCAGGCCAGTCATGCATAGCTTCAACCCAGCATTCAGAAGAACAAATACATGTGGACCCTTGAGAGTAGAGTTTGATGCCTGCTTAGTCTACAGACTCAGTTCCAGGACATCTATGGCATACAGATAATTCTTTTCTTGAAAACACAAACATAAATGACAAAAATGTAAGAGAGAACTAACATTTTGCTACAAAAAAAAAAAAAACAAAAACAAAAACCAAAGAATAAAACAAACAGTATCAGATTTCCAATGATTTCAGAATTCAGTGGCATTTCATCAACTTTTCCATATTAAATTTTATATCTTTAAACATAAGTTCCAGTTTCCAACTTGATTATTGTTTCTGTTTCATGTAGTACCCTCATGTTTCAGTATTATTTTTGAGGAAGATTGCACACTTCGGAAATAACATCGCTTTAGCTTTTAATAGAACCCATATTACCTCTGTTTCTCAGGTCCCTAGGATTACATATTTCAGTGTAGGGATTTGCTCTTAAGATGGGAACAGCAAGACAAAGAAGATAAGAATTGGGAAACAAACAAACAAATAAAAAAAGAGGGAAGTGGACTCTTACTAGGACTTGTAAAAGTAAACACAAAAGGAGATTAAAAGAGAACAGAAAAATATAAACATGTTTGCTCAAAAATACAGCAGTATTATATATTGAATATTTATATTAGCTAGAATTATGCAAATTATAATATAACTATATTGCATACATCTATATTTACACCTATATCACTATTCATACATATCTATATGTGTATACTTATATCTCTATGTCTATCTGTATCTATGCATACTCTACCACAGTACCAGAAAATACTGTATAAACTACTAACTTAGATTAATCCATCAATATGTTTTTTGAGCTTCACAACATTATATGCCAAAAATAAATATCAGCAGGACTTGAGTAGTCATATAATTTCCACTCATGTGTTGTTTGTGGCAAATACTTGTCTAGTTATATATTAAGTCCTCAAACATTGGGGAAAACATGCCAGGTACAAAAAAATAATATATATTCCAGAGCTAATGTGGTTTTGAATTTAAAAAATAATCTGCTAACTGTACTTTGTTAGACTTTCACCATTCCTTACTGAATTCCAATCCTTTTCCTTAAATTCATAGTTCAGTGTTCACCCTTATTCAGAGACATCTCAATTTGTAGCAAATGAGACCATTATAGGTCACTACAACTGGGTTTCCTTCAGACATCAAGATATTTTGAGAATTCTATCCCCAAAAGGTATATCTATATTATAGATCTACCATGTACATTTTCAGAAACATCTTGAAAAAAGGGGCAGAAGGTTTTTAAGAGCAAGAAGTGCAAGATGGTTGTTGTGTTCTAAATTACAGGATAGGATCTTCTAATTCCTTAGATACAAGTCAACAGTATTTTTCATGAATAAAGAGGATCCTTTATTTATGTTTCTGGTTTACTCATATAACCAACTGAGATAATAGTATATATTATACTGTAACTTCTGATGCTACTGTGTAGTTAATACAGAACAGCTTTTGAAGAACTTGGAAATTTGAGTAAAGAGTTAATTCATCAATAAGTAAAGGCTTCCTACCCTTTTAAGATATAGTTAATTTAACTCACAGATTGTTCTATCTTGTACAACACAAATTATTTCTTTTGGCCTGTTAGAAGGAGCAGTAGAGCTGTACAAACACGGAAGACAATGATGACTTGGGTGTACACCAAGTTCCCTTGCTGTAAATTAGACCTTTATTGTCAAGGTTGAAAACCCCATGCCACCCAACACCATTACTTTGAGTCAAAGAGATTAATATAAAAGAATATATGAAACACATCTATAGAGTGATGTACAATGTGTCATGCTCTATGCAGTATAATGTTTGTATTACAGAATGATGATCAGATTAAATTTTAATTTTTGAAACTGTCTACTATCTTATCAAGTTGCACTTTCAAAATTTTGTTTCTTTCAAATAAAGCAAAAAGTAATTATTTTAGAGTCACAGTTCTTGTAATTTTAATTGACTTGAAAGACTACAATATTTTCACCAATATTTGATAAATTTTTGATCAGCATTAGCATTTATTTCTCTTAGCTTTCCCACTTCAATTAAACTTTATCTATATAGTTCAGTTATTTGCAAACGTTTTGTTTGAAGAATACATTAGGTAGACAGAATGACATTATGCAGACTCATCCAGGAGCCTTGTTAAGCATACCTATATATTTCTATTTGGGATTTTCTGGAAAGATTTCCTGGAAAAAAAGTGCAAGAAAGTATTTATTTTTCTCTGTACATTTTAGCAGAAAATGTATAGACCATCTTAGTCTGGGGAACACAAAAATTTACGCTTCACCAACAAATTTCCAAGGCAAATAGCTACTGCAAGTCTAAATTTGAATCATACATGGTATCACAGTTAAGGTTTCTGTTACTGTGAGGATAATGCATAAGGCATAAAACAAGTTAATTTTATTTGGCTTAGACTTTTTTACTTTGTATACCACAAAAGGAAATCAGGACAAGATATCAAATACGGGAGGATTCTGTAGGCAAGAGCTAATGCAGAAGCATGAAGGGCTGATGTTTACTGGTGTGCTTTTCCTGGCACGTACAATCTGATTTCCTTTATACATACAACGAACTGCCTAGGGACATAACAAATCAGGATGGTCTAGGCTCTCTACACTTAATCAGTAATTAAAAGAATGATTTACAGATGGATATTTTGGAGATATTTTATCAAGTGAAGTTACTTCCTTTAAGATAACCATCTTTTTTTTTTGCTAGGTTGACGTAAGTTTAGACTTGACAAATTTCCTATTGTCAACTTAATACACAGCAAATTGTTATTAAGCCAAAACATTCATTTCTGAATCACCCCAAAATCTCACATATAGTAGGTTTTTTTTTCCAGTTCAAACACATCAAAATTTGTGTCTCTATTGCCTGTAGAAGTGAAGACAAGTACTGGAACTTTGGAAATCAATGTAGTAGTTTCTCAGGAACTTAGGAATCTACCTACTTCATTACATGGTTCTACCACTTCTATGCTTATACCAAAAGGACAATCCACCATACCACAGAACACTTGCTTAACTATGTTCATAGCATCTTTATGCATAATAACAGAAATTTAAAACAACTTAGATGTATGTCAAAGGAAGTGATAAATGTGGTTCATCTACCCAGTGGAGTATTACTTCACTAAAACAATAACACAACTAATGTTTCCAACAAATAGGTGGAATTAGTAAAAATCATCCTATGAGGTAACCCAGGCCTTTAAAGTAAAATACAGTATGTACTTTGTTTTTATGTTTTGCTCATCTGACAACCTGCGAAAATAGCATATATCTTATTATAACCTTTGATTTCAGTGGAAAGTTAATAGAGAATGGCTTTTTAAATCTTGAAATTTGAGTGAAGAGTAAATTGACTTGTAAAGGAAGATTTGAAGCCCTCATAGGACAGAGTTAATTCAACTCACAATAGGTTCTCTCTTTTAATAAGAAAATCATTCCATTTGACTAGATACAGAGAAGTGTACAGCTGTATAAACGAGGAAGAAGACAGTGTGTGCTTTTACCACACATTGGGTTTGTTTTGAATTTGCTTATATTTTTTAGTGATGAAATAACCACCACAGTGCCAACAAAAGCGATTATCTTTGACTCACATACATGCAGTGATTTATAATTCAACATATTCTATGAATCTTAAATAAAGTATGCATTTTTAAAACAAGAAAGTTGATTGGATTTAAGTTTCATTTTTTAAAAATGAGCCAAATGTACTGTTTCTCATTTGCATTCACAAACTTTAGTTTGTTTTCAAGGAAAGCACAAAGCAATCATTTGAGAGTCACAGTTCTCATGATTTTAAGCTGTTTGAACATCTAAAATTATTTTATTCATCGTTACTCTATGATCTTATGAGTCAGCATTACCTTTCATTTCTTTTAGCTTTTCTCCTATAGTAAAAGTTGTAGGTATGTAGTTCAGTTCTTTGATTAAAGTCATTTAACATGAGGAATACCTTCACCTAGAAGAATGGTTTCAGTAATACAGATGCAGGAAATTTGTTAACCACACTTGTATGTGTATCTATTTTGGATTTCCAGAGAAGTATTTAATTCTGGAGTATTAGTTAGGAAGATCAACAATATTTATGAGTATATTTTCCCCAGTAGAACATGTGGATTCAACTTTGTTTTCCTACATTTTCAGAATTTTTGATTATAAAAATTACCAGAGGCAAATTGATTTCATAGGACACAATTTAAAGCAGTCTCATCATGAACCATAGATTAGATCTGAGATTTCAGTTTTACTGCTGTGATGAAACAACATGACCCAAAGAAAGCAAGTCAGGGAGAATGGGATTATTTTTCTTAAACTTCCATTAACTGTATATTATTAAAGGAAGTCAGGATAGCCTCTAAATCAAGGATGGATTCTGGAGGCAGAAGCATGAAGAGATGATGGTCAGTCAGGTGCATCACTGGCTTCTACAATCTAATTTTCTATTGACCCTTGAGAAAATTCCTTGGAACTGAACAACCCACAGTGTATTTGCACTCTCCAATTAACCACTAATCAAAAAAGTGAATTACAGATGGATATTTTTGAGGCATTTTCTCAAATGAGATTCCTCCCTCTCAGAAAGCCATACTTTGTAACAGTTTACATAAAATTAGCCATTACAAGGTACCCCTTTTCAACTTGATACACAAACCAACTTCTATTAAGCCACAACATTCCTTTCTTATTCATCCTAATAAATCTCTCATTAAAAATGTAAATAACTTTAAAAGTCTAATAGGTTTTTTTTTAATAGTTTAATTATTAAAATTAGGGTCTTTTACTGAGGAAATGAGCAACCAGTGATTGCCCCAAATGAAACCCATTCCATGGACAAGCACCAACCCATGACACTACTACTGATGCTCTGTTATGCTTGAAGGCAAGGATCTAATACTGCTGTCCTCTGGGAGGCTTCACAAAGTAGCTGACTCAGGCACATGTAGACACCAACAGGCAAACATTGGATGGAGCTTGGAGACTCTTAGAGAAGAGTAGGGAAATGATTGCAGTCCCCAAAGAGATTTCAACTCCACAGGTATACCAATAGAGTCAACTAATCTGGACATTTTGGGGTCTCAGAGACTAAACCACAAACTAAAAAGCAGGAGGAGTTGATGCAGAAGCCACAGAGGGATGCTGGTTATTGGATTATTTCACCTAACTAGCTCAATCAGATGTTTTCTAGAATCCAAAAACATAGCCCAGGTGTGAAACGGGCTTGGCAATTTTTCCATTATTAATAATTTAAAAATTATTTACAAACAGATCATTGGTTTTAGTTGATGCATGTGTGTGTGTGTGTGTGTGTGTGTGTCTGTATGTGTGTGTGTAAACTACCATAAGTGACAACTGCCAAACTAGTGCCTTTATTTGAAATTTAATTACTAACCCAGCTTCATAACAAAACATTATAAATCACACATCAATTTTTTGTTTCCTACATTAACAGACACTGAATATGTAGAGTATACAGTGGTTATAAAGGGGTTAAGAAAGTCAACAATTTCATAACAGATAATGCCCTTGTGTCAGATATTTGACACAATAACATAAAACTGTGGTATTTGGAATAGGTATTATTTGATTTATCTGCTCTGCTGAATACTTAAGATATAAGGACAATGTATTCATTTGGCCTGAAGATTGCATCAGCTTCACATCTTGGCAGGCATAGTAATGGGATTTGGGAACCATGCATGTAGAAAAGTGTTTGGGAGTGTAATTAGCAAAACAATCCTTTAAATATCACTGAATTCACTTGTGTTAACCATCTACTTCTTTACATGAAGTCTGTTCATAAGCAAAGTTTACATACCCTCTGAGACCCTTTAGAAATTTCTTCATTTTAGAATGTTTATCAGTTGGAGATATAACCCAGGTTAGGGACTGCTAAATGTGTTGACATTCCTTCAGCACTAGAATGACAGCTGTCTCATATAGACAAAAAGAAACACATTCACACCTAAGGAAATCCCACAAATATACACAGTAAAAACAGTAATGTATAAGAGAAGTAAAGTTTCAAAATTTTTTCAGAGAACAGAGAAAGTATTATGAGATAAAATAATCTTTCAAAAGTGTTACTGAGCCTGCCCTTTAGTGTAGTTTGTATATCCTGAGGAAAATTCTTCATTTATGAATGGTTATCTATTGAAGATAGCATCTTCATTAGAATTGCTGAATGTGTTCAAATCTTCTCTGATGTGAACCCTAAGAACCTATCTGCCTTAGATCTGTATAAAAGAAAATTTTAATAAATCCAGGCATGAGGTTTCTTTCTGCCTTAGACCATTTATGTTCCCGGATAAAACACACACACACACACACACACACACACACACACAATTCAATATATTAATATCACTTAACAAGCACAGTAGCTGGGTAACTGAATAACTTCAATATTGTTAGAATCTATGTTCTATCCACACCCCATTATTACTTTCTAATTTATATGTTCCATCTTGGTTGCTCTTGACCTAATTGAGCAGTTCTCTGGCCCATGTCCTCTTGTTCCTTTTACATGGCAACTCTGTTTCTTCCTTCAGCACAATTATTCTGCTTCCATGTTGCTCTCCTCTCCCTTCTCTTGCACATCTCCTAATACATGGAAGCACACTTTCCCTCCCTCCAGGGTCTCAAGCCCAGGAAAACTAAACCTCTCCCCTCTCACTAATTTCCCCAGCTATTATCTGTTGGCATCATTATTTAACAATCAGAATTAACTGGGAACAGGTTCCCAGAAGCTAAGTGCAGAACTTCTCATGCAAATAGTTTTGGTGGACCCAAATTAGCATTAGAATTCAAGCAGCTACAGACCTGTGCAGGCAACTGTATCTGCACAATAACTGTGAGTTTTTGTGTGTGTGTGTGTGTGTGTGCATTATTCCTGTGATGCCTAGAAAGAGTTCTTTCCTTGTGTTTTTCTATTCTCATTAGTTCTTACACTCTTTCAGCCTTCTTGGAAACAATTTCCTGAATACAGACAAGAGGGATTTGAAAAATACATCCCATTTAAGAAAACTCTTTCAACATCTCTCACTATGTGCTAGTGCCAATTGTGGGACTCATTATTTCCATCTACTATGGAAGACACTTCACTGATGATGGCTGGGCAAGACACTAATATATGATTATGGGAGAAAATACCATAATAAGCTGTTTTCTTGCTATTCTTTTAAGCCTGAAAAGTAGTATTTGGTTTTCCACAAGACCCCATAACATATCTATTCCCAGGTTCTTGACTACCAAATGATAGTGTTAGAATGCTTTCCAGGTCTTCTAAAGGGAATTAAATTCAATCAGATTTGTTGACTACTCCCATATATTTGCACCACTATTTTGCCAGAGTATCTTGCAGTCAGGTCACCATTGTTGAACAAAGGATTTGTATATAGATTGGTATATATATACTTGTGTTTCTTTAAGTTTTCTCCTTTATTTCTTTGTTTTCTTCTTCTTCCACTTTGATCCTCCTGATCCAGCCTTTTCTACTCTACAATACACCATTTTCTATCAGTAAATGAGTGTAATATTTCCCCTTTCTAGGGAGTACTTACTTCTGCTATAGTCCCTTATTCTATTTCTAACATCTGGTTATAGACATGGTATTTTAATGAAAATTTAGTGTCTACAAAATATACAAGCATATACATAGCATATTTGAACTTAGAGAGACTGCGTGAGTTCAATTATAATTTTTTAAAATACAAGTTTGCTGTTTCAATTATTCACTTCTTATCTCACTCACCCCTAATCTTCAGGTCACCATTCCTAACAATTCTTTCTCCATTCTCCCTCTCCTTCTTCTCTTAGAAGCTGCGTGGCCCTTGGGTTCCTTCCTACACTGGCACTTCAAGTTTCTGTGACGCTAGGTGTTTCTACTGCCACTGAGACCAAACAAGCTAGAAAAACATAACCCAAAACAAAAACAACAGCTTTTTGGGATAGATTTCTACCAGTTCTTCTGGAACTGAATGAAGATGAAGTTTCACATAGGACATATTGCCAGGAGACCTAGGTCCAACCTTGTATGTTCTTTGGTTGGGAGTTCAGATTCAGTCAGCCCCAAGGTTTCAGGTTAGTTGACTATGTTAGTCTTTCTGTTGTGTTCCTATCCACTTTGGGCACATTATTTTTCATCCTATTTTTATATAACCATCCCAAGCTCCACCCATTGTTTGGCTCTGTGTGTCTATCAATCTGACCACTTGTTGGGTGGACCCTCTCATAAAGACAAGTGCTCATGTCTGCAAGCATAATAGAGTATCATTAATCGTCTCAAGGACTGGTACTTGCCTATGGGATGGGTCTCAATTTGTGTCAGTTATTGGATGGCCATTCCCTCAGACTTGGCTCCATCCCCAGTGCTTGAGTTTCTTGTAGACAGGATAAAATTTGGGTTGGAAGTTTTGTGAATGGGTTGGTATCTCTATCACTCCACTGGTTATTATGCCTGGCTACAGGAGGTAACATATTCAGTTTCCATATCCCCAGTGTTGTGAGTCACAGTTAAGTTAACCCACATTAATTCTTGGGTGCCTCATTTATCCCATGTCACTGTTCTTCTAGGAAATGACCCCCACATTATCAACACTTTCAGTTGCAGATATCAATTCATTTTCATGGCCATCTAGATATCTCTCCATTCTCTCTTCACACCTAATTCTGAACCCTCCCATCCCTCTCCCCATATCCCCTCCCTTCTAATTACCTCTTTCTGTCTGCTTATGAGTATGTTGTTCATCTTTCTGAGTGAAATTCAAGATGTTCTTTTTTTCTTGTTTAGCTTCTTTGTGTCTGAAGAATATAGCATATAACCAGTATTTTATGGCTTATATATCCACTTATAAGTAAGTATGTCACATGTACTTTATTTGTAACCTGTTTATCTCAGGATATTTTTAAATTCTATCCATTTGCCTTCAAAATATATAATCTCTTGGTTTATAATAAATTAATAATACTTATTGTGTAGATGTATCATACTTCTCTATCCATTCTTCAGTTAAGAGACATCTAGGTTGTTTTCAGTTTCTGACTATTATAAATGAAGTGGCCTTGAATACAGTTGAGCACTGGATGTTGGAGCATCCTTTAGAAGTGGTACAGCTAGGTTTTGGGATAAAGCTATTCAAATATTTCTGAGACAACACCAAATTCATTGACAAATTAGTTGTACAACTTTGGACTCAAACCAGCAATGAAGAAGTGTTCTTTTTGTTTTGAGATTTTGTTCTTAGCTTAGAGATTTATCTGCTGAGAATTCTGGGTTTAACACTGACCAACATTTTTAATTGGGTTATTTGGGATATTGGTGTTTAACTTCCTCAGTTTTTTAGAATATTTTGGAAATTAGCCCTCAGTCGGATGTAATTTTATTGTTAATCATTTCCTAATTAGCTGTGAATTTGTTCTATGGACAGTTTCTTTTTACTTATAGAAATGTAGCAGTTACATGAGGTTGCAATTATCCATCCTTGATCTTAAAACGTGAACCACTAGTGGAAAATTTCATTGAAGGCTTTGGTAGAGGAAACAATTTCTTGAACCTAATATCAATGGCTTAGGCTCTAAGATCAAGAAATAATCCAATCAAAATGGTGTAACAGAGAAATCTCAACAGAGGAATTTGGAATGGCTGAGATGCACTTAATATTTAATTGAATTAAATTTATATTTTACTCTTTCAACAAAATATAAACAAAATTAATCATATATATATACATATATATATGTATATATATATATATATATATATATATATACATATATATATGTATATATATATATATATATATATATATATATATATATATATATATATTTTCACTCAATACATGCATTGTGAGATGGGAGGTTTACATTCTTATTAAGATTTAAACACACTCTGCCCATTTCACATAGAGTCCACTCCCAGGTGTTGCCATATCTTACATCCATTATATGCTGCTAAAGCCTACTTAGTATAGATGCATTAACCTTCCTGCTGGAACTCATAGAAATAGCTTTCCTGAATCTTCAGATTTAAGTATGTAATTTGCTTAAAAATTTTATCTGGCTCAGAGACAATACAGGCATTCCCAGCAAGTATCTAGTACCTGTTACATTTACTATACCATTTACCCCTTTTCTCTCTTCAAATCTTTCCATATACACAATTTTTCGAAAACTGTCTGGTTTTTTTTTTTTTATTGTTTTTTATGGCTAAAATTTGAATCAAACCCTCTCCATAGATATCTTAATGTATTTTTCTTGCTCTGAATTCATAGGTATAGATAACAACAAATGACCTACTAAATATTATGACTTACACTGGATTACATTGGGATACACTATTGTCTATAACTTCTTAGTAATGGCATTTAGTTTTCTACTTGGCGGACTATTAAATAGTGAATTACAAGTAAGACATGTTATATATTGTGTTATGCATGCACACAGGAGTCTATGATGTCTGTTCCCTGATATGATCCATTTTATTTATTCATTCATTCATTCATTCATCCATCCATCCATTTATTTATATTAAATTGTATTCACAGCCCCTTCTCTCATTCTCCCACTCACATGGCCCCTCCCTCATCACCAACCCCCATTCCTTTACCTCAGAGAGAGATGCATTCACCCAGAGCCAAACAGTGATGGAGATTAGGGACTTTTATTGAAAAACAGGAAGAAGGATTGCAGCATTTAAGGGCATAGAAACTTCACAGGAAAATCAAGAGAATCAACTAACATGGACACCTGGGGTCCTAAGAGACTGGAGTACCAACCAAAGAACATACATATTCTGGAGCTAGGCCTCCATGCACATATGTAGTTGACGTGCAGCTTAGTATTCATATGTAGGTCCTGATCAGCTGGAGTGGGGATATATCCCCAAACCTACTGCATGCATCTGAGATGTGTTATTCTAGCTGGGAAGCCTTGTATGGCTTCAGTGAGAGAGGACACCCTTTGCCTCAGAGAGACTTGATGAGCTAGGGGTTTCACCCAGAGAAAATCCTTACTCTCTGATGTGAGAAGGGGAGGTGGGATAGGGGTCATATATTATGGATGGCAGTGGCAGGAAGGATGTGTGTGACTGTGGTTTAAACTGAATTAGTAAAAAATAATAAAAATAAAGAAAGAAAAAATAAAAATAGAAAATCTAATAACACAAGTAAAGTAAAATAAAATAAAAAAAAAGCATAGTGATATAAAATTTTACTTCAAAAGAGGACTTTAATTTTATACAAAGGAGAATGTGTCCTAAAGCAAGTAATTATATATTTTCATGTAAAAAAATTAAAGTAACTCATGCCTTTATAGGAAACATGAATATCACAGCAGTTCAGACAAAATAGTGCTACAAATTAGCCCCCTGTTATTTAATTGAAAATTGTGAGACTGAGTTATATTCAGATAAAAAGTGAAAAATCTGTGCAATCTAGATCATGTAAGTTACACTGTAGAGTGAGAAGTATGTGTGTAATTATATCTTATGGATAAAACATGTTTTGTTCCATATTTATTTGTAGAGACCTTCTTAGAAAATTTACAGTCTTTCATTTTATTTTTCCATTTGCTTTCCTGAAATAAAATAAAGTGTGAATGTCTTTGGTGTATTTAACTGCAATTTAAATTACCAAATAAAATTTATTGTCATCTATTGTATCACAGACTTAGTGGGTGATACTTTATCCTCCCCAGTAGAGTTGGAAAAAACTAAAATTAAAAGACTTTCCACCATAGCAAATCACTGCCTAAGGACTGGGCACAGGATGTAGGCAACAACAAATTTAATTAGCAAGGATTCAACATCAGAAGTTTTGTGGGAACCAAAAAAGACTATGAATCCTATATTTGCTTTGAAGTCTTCCTTTGATGAAAGTGTCAAGGAAGTCCATTCTCTGAGGAAGTTCCTGAAACATTTAAGGTTATCTTCAAGTTGTCTATAAAGTATAAACAGTGAATGCTTAAGACAAAATAACCCTACCAGGCCTCTGGGATAATTTGGTGGTGGTGAAGTGTACAGCTATTTTAAAATGCCAGAGTGAAAGCTGTTCTATTTTCAAATGCTAATCCTCAAGAGCAAGTAAATTACTACCCCATTATTCAAATATTGTAAGATCTTAACTGACTTGTGAATATGAATATTTAAGTCAGATATATTATACTTTCAGCATGGAGAAATGGACCACTTCTATGTCACTAAGTGATATAATTCTACTTAGATTGTTTATGGGATCTTGGACTACATTTGTTAAGTTGCTTCTATCAAAAAAATGTCCATTATATTCAGCCTTTCCAGATTTATGGAGCACAGGCTTTGGATGTAAGACCTAAAGTTTCTTTGGATTTTCTGACAGTTTGTTGTATGCCCCCCTTTTCATTTCTTATTTTCTTAATTTTGAAATTGTCTACCTGTCTTTTGTTTGACTAAGAGTTTGTCAATCTGTTGATTATCTCAAAGAACAAGCTCTTGAATTTACTGATTTTTTGAACTGTTCTCTTTGATTCTAATTTATAGATTTTATCCCTGAGTTTGACTATTTCTGGCAATCTACTCCTCTTACATGTCTTTGCTTTCTTTTTTCTGGAGCTTTCATGTATGTATTTAAATTGGTATTATGAGATCTCTCCAGTTACTTGATGAAGGCCCTTATGGCATGAACTTTCCACTTAGCCCTGCTCCCACTGTGTCCCATATGTTTGTGTATGATGTGCAATTGTTTTAATTGAATTTTAGAAAGCCCATTAATATCTTTCATTATTTTTTCCCTGACTCAGTGGTCATTGAAGGGAGTTTTATTTATTTTCCATAAGTTTATGGGGTTTGTATCGTTTCAGTTGTTGTTGAATTCCAGCTTCAATCCATGATGATATGATAAGATGCAAGCATATTTTTTTGTTTGTTAAAATATATAAATAAATATTTTTATTTATTTGCGTCCAAATTTTGGCACTCTGGACTGCCTTTGAAGAGTTATTTACCCCATTTTCTTCTGCTTTGCCTCTGAGAGAAACACTGCCTCCCTCCTCTCAACCATTCCTCTTTCCTGAGGCATCAAGGCTCTACAGGATTATTTTCATCCTCTCCAACCCAAGTCCAGACAACGTCCTCTACTACATATGTGCAAGGTCCTTAGACTAGACTATGTATGCTCTTTGGTTGGTGGCTTAGTCTCTGGGAGCTTCTAGGTGTCCAGATTAGTTGACACTGTAAGTCTTTTTATAGAGTTGTCATCCTCTTCAGCTCAATCCTTCCTCTAACTCTTTCATAGGTGCAGCTGCCAGCAGCCACAATCAAACCGGGTTCACCTACAAGAGAGGCTGGGGATGGGAGAAGGGTAGGAGGGCAGGAAGAGATGAAGCCAAGACAAAGTTTTCTGATCGAGGCTCAACATTTATTGTATGACTATCAAATAAAAAGGGGGAGACCCCACCCCCACAAAAAGATTATTTGGCACTTCAACCCAGCAGCATGGGTGAGGGGAATGCATCCTTAATCACAGGCCTGAGGTGCATCAAGCAAGCTCAGAAGGCAATCTATTCAACAGGACTCCTGTGGCAGACTGCAGTTCTCCAAGGCAGGCAGCTTCCCAGGTCCATTTGTTATTTGGTCTCTAGTGGTAAACAGCATGTTCCACCCTGCTCAGCCTGACAGGCTGGCAGGCTGGGGGAAGGGTACAGTTCCCCACCCTTAATATTTTAAGATGGTAGTGCCAATATCTGTACGAGGCACAATATTTCATCCGGTCTAGAATCTCGAGTGGCCGGGCAACCAATCGTGCCTAGCTTAGGTCAGTGTTTATGTTACTTCTATATTACCTGTCAATGAGGAAAACATACATAGCATAATGATATATGCCTCTGCCTTAGGTTTATAGGAGCCCAAAACACTCTTACTCATCGTTGACTAACCAGCCATCACTGGCACGCTCTTTAGACCAAGACCACTTTCAGACCAAGGAACCTATGGTAGTGTGCTAGCCGCAATTCTTCACAGTGATGTATATAACTACCAGGAGGAGGTAGCAGAGTTTGCTGAAAGCGATCATTTGTGAGGGTAATCAATCTGCTTAAAATACAAGGTTCAAAGGTTAAAAGCAACACAATTATCCAAGAAAGGATTGGAAGTGGAAGTATTCCAGTATCTCATTCAACTGCTAATTAGCAGGGATCAGACACAGGTCTGGCCACCAGGTAGGTGGCTTAAGAACAAATACTTACTCTCCAGAAAAAGTGGAGACTAATAAATCAAGTTAAATCAGCTGGCTGTTTTTGAACCATCTTCATCATTAGAATCATAATTATTGGGCTCAAGATCTGTGTCCACTTGACAAACCCATCTTTCAGGTAGCCATCAGGCTCCGTTCTCCTTGTCTGAAAATATACAGACTGAGCCACAGCCCCAAATTAAAACAGGGTCAGGACCATTCCAAGTATTAGTTAAGGGGTCTCTCCACAAGACCCTGGCAAATGAGCTGGAAGTAACTGGATGCCAGTGGTGATCCACTGCAGACTGACACTTAGCATCAGTTTGCAGAAAATTTAAAACAAATAAAACAAAAGCAAGGTGTGCTTTTGGTGACCTTGGGGGGTATAATTCCCCCTTTCTAGTTTTAACAAGTCAATTTTTTACAGTGTGATGTGCATCTTCAACAATTACTTGTCACATTGGGTTATAAGGAATTCTAGTTTTATGTTCAATGCCAAATTCCCTACAAAATGATATAAAGTTGTTTCAAGTACAGGCTGGCCCATTGTTCATTTTGAGGGCTTTAGGCAATCCCATAGCATTACAGGCTTGTAAGCAATTATCGATTACATTTCTAGAGGCTTCTCCTGAATGTAGAGAAGCAAAAAAAAAAAAAAAAAAAAAAAAAAAAAAAAAAATCCTGAGCAAGTGTCAATACAGACATGTATATATTTCATTTTTTTCAAATTCTGTATAATGAGTTACATCCATTTGCCAAATATGATTAGGCATAAGGCCTCTTGGATTAATGCCTAAATCGGGAGCTAGAGATAAAGTAAGGCAGTTAGGACACTGTTTTACAATCATTCTAGCCTGCTTCTTAGTGATCTTATATCGGAGCCTTAAAGTGTGACTAGAAAGATGAAATTTATTATGATCTCATCTAGCCAAAGCAACAGGATCAAAAATTAAGGCTTCTCCTATCAAAGCTCTGTCAATATGATCATTGCCTGCAGCTAAAGGTCCAGGAAGGCCAGAATGAGCTCTTATATGGCCAATATAAAAGAGATTTTTCCTGGTAAGAATGAGGCTTTGTAGTTTTGAAAACAAAGATCCAGCTGGAGTATTGAATTGCAATACACCACAAGTTTCTAACAAGGTTATCAGTAAAAAGATTAAAAGCATTGCTTACTGATTGAAAAACATTTAGAACTGCTGTCAGTTCTGCTAGTTGAGCAGACTGTCTAGGCATCTCTATAACTACCTGTTGATTATTTAAGAGATAACCTGCTCGTCCTTTAGAGGACCCATCTGTAAAGATTTAAAAGAGCATCATGTAGAGGCTGCAAAGTAGTCATGTTAGGAAATATAACCTCATGTACATTTAGAAACTGTATCAATTTATCTGGAGGATAATGATTCTCTATAATACCATTAAATCCTATTTGAGCAAGCAGTCAATCTATACTATGTTGTTTTAACCAACTATTCTGATCTGCATTAAAACACTGAATAATGACATCTGGCTCTTTGCCAAAATAAGTCAATGCCTGTTTTCTTCCAAGTAAAATCATATGGGCTACCGCCTCATAATATTGTAGAATGTTATGTTTAGGGGCTATTTTTTAATGTATCCACATGAGTGGAGCCTTTTGCCACAACAATCCTGTAGGAGTATAAGTTGTGTTAAAAATTAACAAATGTAAAGATAAGGAATAATCTATGTAAGTGACAAATTGTTCCTCAATGGCTCTTTCTACTCGTTGTAATGCCAACAATCCTTCTGGATTTAAGGATCGAGGGGAGGTAATATCAGCACCCCCTTTGAGGATATCAAATAAAGGTTTCAATTCCCCTGTCATAAGCTTTAAATAGGGATGAAGCCCATTGATGTCGCCTAGCAACTTTTGGAAATCATTTAAGGTTTTTAAACTGTCCCTGCAGATAATTATTTTCTGGGAACAAGCAGCTTGATTTGTAAGCCTGAAGCCTAAGTAATTATAAGGCTCCTGAATTTGTACTTTTTCAGAAGCTATTTGCAATCCTTTATCAGCTAATGCCTGTTGTAAATCTCTGTAACATAAAAGCAAGCTCTGAGGATCTTTTCCTCCTAAACAAATATCATCTGTGTAATGACAGATGTTGGTCATTGCCATCTCAATGGCTTGTGCTACAAATTTTTGACATAATGTCAGACTATTAGCCATGCCCTGAGGCAGAACTACCCATTGATACCTTTTCATTGGCTCTTTAAAATTAATAGAAGAAATACTGAAAGCAAATCTTTTGCAATCCCAAGGATGCAAAGAAATGGTGAAAAAACAATCCTTTAAATCTACTATTATTTTATGATACCCTTTAGGAATGGCTACTGGAGATGGAAGCCCAGATTGTAGAGCTCCCATAGGTACCATGGTTTCATTAACTTTTCTTAAATCTTGTAACAATCTCCATTTTCCAGACTTTTTCTTTATAACAAATATTGGAATGTTTCAAGGTGACTGAGATTCTACTATATGTCCTGCCTCTAATTGCTCCTGCACAAGCAATGAAACAGCTTCTATTTTTTTCTTTAGAAAAAGACCACTGATCAACTCACACTGGTATATTATTATGCCATTGATTTTTATCAGCATGGGATGCAGGCAAGACCATGGCCATTATGGAAAATACCCCAAACTTCTATTGTCAGAATGAGGCTCAGCTGCTTCAAAAGTCTTAATTCCTTGCCCTTCATTTCCTAGTGAGTGGCCAGGCAAAAATCCTTGTTTTAACATTTGTTTTGTCACAACTTCATTAGGACTACACATCATAATACCCATCTGTGACAAAGAATCTCTTCCCCAGTGGGTGACAGGCAAATTCGGCATGACATAGGGCTGAATTTGTCCTGAATTGCCTTCTTCATCTCTCCAATTTAGAAGTTTAGAACTCCATTTCGGGTTATTAGTATAACCAATTCCCTGAAGGTAAGTGAGAATATCAGACAAAGGCCAAGCTGAAGGCCAGTCTTATCCTCTTATAATTGTTACATCAGCTCCCGTATCCATGATCCCTTCAAAACTTTTTTATTCAATTATTAATTTAAGATTAGGTCTCTTGCCATTAATAGATTGAACCCAATACACATCAGTATCGGGGCCTAGGCTGGCCCACTTTGGGCGGCCAAAAATGTTGCAGCCTTCTCCACTCCACACTTGGCGGCCACTGTTTCCTGGCCCAAGCTGCCGCTCTGGTCTGCAGGTCAGGGTTCAGCAAGAGAGAGAGTAAGGACAGACTCGAAGAATGGAGGGAGACTAGACAGAGAGTGTTTCAATCCCGTTTATTCTTCAGTCTCCCTGAAGTATCTTAAGTCTTAAGTTCCTAGTCCCTAGTGCCTCCAAGTTCCAAGTTACTTCTTCCAAGTTCTCTTCCAAGTGCCTGCTACCTAATGCCTAATTCCTACTGCAAGTTGTACTCCAAGTTGTACTCTCTGAAGTGTCTCCTAAAAGTGTATATTTCCTCTAAGTGTCTCCTAAAAGTGTTTGATCTGTCTGATTCTCTACCATCTGCCTCTGCCTTTTGTATGTCTCACTTTTAAGGCATGCCTTTTGGTCACACCTTTAATCATGTCCTTAGGTCTTGCCTCTAAATCTGATCTCTACACTTCTAAGTCATACTCTTAAATTACACACCTTTAATCTCACACACATTTAATCTCACACACCCAAGGTATCTAAACCAAGATTATCGGAGTGTGCTCAGCTGTTGTAGGCTATTGTAATCCAAGTCTCATGTCAGGGTATATGGCTCAAGATGGCTGCAAAGCTGATAGCAGCTTTCTGCTAAAAGTCAGCACCCAACACATCAGAAGAACCAAAGCATTCCTGTCCTCTCTCATTCTTAACAAACTTGGAAGGAAGCAGATGCAATGTAACAAAAACAAGTTGACCAATTCTCTTGTCAGTAGGCACAGTTATAATGCCCTGGGGGAAAGCAGACATGATCTTAATTTCTCCCTCATAATCGCTATCAATAACCCCTCGATAAATTTGCAATCCTTTTACTATACTGCTTATTCAGCCCAAAAGTAATCCCCATGTCCCTGGAGGCAAGAGCCCAGAAACTCCTGTGGGAAGCATCTGAACTCCCATCTCTGGCATCAGTACCATATAAGTAGTGGAATTGAGGTCCAGTCCTGCACTTCCTGGAGTTGCTCTAATAAGTTCTGAAATGGATTTTTCTGGTTTGGCAACAGCTTTGTGGCCCCATAAGCTGTTGGCTGTGGAATCTTGGGGGACTAGGGCTGTCCCTGAAACTCATTTCCAGACAAGGGACAGCCCTGATTATCTGTTTTAGATCTGCACTCCTTAACCAAATGATAATCTTTCTTGCAACACGAACAAATTTCCATTGCTTGACCTGATTGATTGCTCGCACCTTTTCTCTTGGGACATTCGTTTTTAAAATGACCTGAATCTCCACATTTAAAACATCTTTTTTCTTTATGGTTTTGTGCACATATTGCATGTATAGTAGTTCCTTGAAAAACATCAGCCATGGCCAGACCCTGATTGTTAGAGGGCCCAATTTCAGTGCACAGATGAATGTATCCATACAAATCTGTCTTTGCTTTATAAGGCCTGATAGAGGCATGGCAAGCTGCATTAAAGTTCTCATAAGCCAATTGTGTAACA
Organism: Arvicanthis niloticus; assembly: GCF_011762505.2. NCBI lineage: Eukaryota > Metazoa > Chordata > Mammalia > Rodentia > Muridae > Arvicanthis > Arvicanthis niloticus. The sequence goes on from NC_047674.1 coordinate 48,935,406, forward strand.
AAAGGATTTCCTGACTGAGCATCCCTGAACATTCTACCAGCTGTCTTTAGCAGCCTGTCCACAAAGTCCTGGAATAATTCATCAGGACCCTTCTTGATGCTGGATAAACTCCCACTAAGATCCCCTTTAGTAGGTAATTGATTCCAAGAATGGGCGAGCAGCAATTGCAATCTGTGTGTACACACCTGCAGGCAGCTCAACCTGATTAGCATTACCTTCATATTGACCCTCTCTTAAATTCATGTTTATGTCCCAGTTTGCATTACCTGCCTGAGCATTTATCATGGCGGTTTTCTTACTAGTTTCACACCATTCTGAGCTCCAAAGCAAGTAGTCTCCTCCTGACAAAGTAGCTTTAAATAGAGTTTTTCAATTTTTGGATGTTAAATTTGATTCTACCACAATATCCAATAAAGCTTGTGTAAAGGGCACAGTAGGCCCATATTGAGAAACCAAAATTTTCAATTCTTTTAACACTTTAAACTCCAATGACTGATATCGTCTAGTTCTTCTGTTCTGCTGATTGATTACATCAACTACAGGAAATGCTAATACATCAGATGTATCTTACCCATCCTTAGGAGCCTGATTCACAGCTCATTCTAATGGAGACTGACATATCTCAGAATCATTGCTCCTTTTCGCACCTGACTCACACTTTAACTCCTGTAGCTCGTTAGTCAATTTCTGCAGCTTAATTTCCATCTCTAATTTATATACCTTCATGTCCATCTGAGCAGCTTCTGCTGCATCAAGGACCATAAGTGGAGCAGAAGGTGCAGGGGGGGGGGCAATCCTTGTGATGTTTAGAAGCCCTTTCCTTTAAATTGGCTTCTTCCTCTAGATCTGATTCATCATCAGAATCTCCAATTTTTTTTTTTTATCTGAGTTGTAGGAGATTTATTTGGTCTATGCTTCTATGATTTAGATTTGAAAGTGCCCCTTCTTGTAGAAGGGCTCTCTGATAGGTGTTCTTGGAAATCTTCAAGCTGTGCTTGGGCAGTGGCTAATGCCTCCAAGGTCTCTTTATCTATTTGATTAGCAATAGCATCTTTTATAAGCTCCCCAAAGCAGAGGGTGTTAGGATCTGCCTTGGCGGTTTTTAAAACATGTCCAACTGTTTCCCAGGTTTTCTTATTCAAAGTTCCTTCTTGTGGGAACAATGGACAGCATGAATTTATTTCTGCCAAAAACTTTTCTAACATACTATTTGAAAACCCTGATCCTCCTGCCTGGAGCAGCTCTTGTAAGCTGTTTTGTCTAGGTTTGTTTAAGTTATTTGGTTTCTGAGTTGTTTGTGCCCGTCTGTCTGAATTATTTGGTTTCTGAAAAGTGCACTTCGGTTTGGACTGGCAGCTGTTTCTGTCTCGTGAGGGGCAGTAAACCATTTTTGTTTCGAGAGGAGACAAATGTAGAGTGAAAAATTATAAAGGCCATTTTATGAAATATGTGTAGATTTTTTGCCTTACAGAACTGAAAATAAGATTTCAGGCCTTCACATTCCAGGTGAAGGACACTTGCTGGATTACATTCCTCAAGCCTCGCCCAAGGCAGGAAGGCATTCCTGATTACAGATAAAGATGCTACCACCTAGGTGGGGCCCTAGCCCTATTGCCGGAAAAAGTAAAGATAGCAATCTGAAATGGCCGGATAGGGCACAATGGCATGGTAAAAACCACATTTTTGAGAAGAATGCAGGGCGATTTCCACATGACACTAATCATTTAGAGTGAATACCTCTGAATTGTTCCACTGTTTTCATGTTTTGTATCTTTAACAACCCCATCCCACTCCCCTGGTTTGTGGTTTTTCCCTTTAAAACCCTCCAAGGACTGGCCGAGGGGGTCGGACCTTGACTCCAGCGCGAGTACCGGGTCAGACCGCTGGCTGCCAGCTCTTTCCCTAATAAACCTCTGCTGATTGCATCCAGGTATGGTTTCTTGTGATCTTTGGGTGGTCGCGATTCCGGAGGCTTGAGGAAGGGTCTCCCGAGTATGGGGGTCTTCACATGCAAATACCCATTAGGAATTCTCCTGACCCATAATTTATTGTCAGCTCCCAGGTAAAATCAATGTCTGGCCAACACCTATCTCATCTAGACCCTATCCGTGACAAACACTTTTCCTGCAAACACGGCCTTCAACAAATAATCATAACTAGTGCTAGTATCAAAATCTTTTGCTACTTACCAAGTGTGAGGGATACTCTTCTTTTTATTCCATTTTTAATAGAGCTCTACACAAGACAACATCCCTCAGCTGGTCTCCTGTCCTCAGGTCCCTGTTCAGCGACCATTCTGTAGCTTCCAGCAGCCACAATCAAACAGGGTTCACCTTCAAGAGAGGCTGGGGATGGGAGAAGTGTAGGAGGGCAGGAAGAGATGAAGCCAGGACAAAGTCCTCTGATCAAGGCTCAAAGTTTATTGTATGACTGTCAAATAAAAAGGGGGAGACCCTACTCCCACAAGAAGAGATTTTTTTTTGGCACTTCAGCCCAGCAGCATGGGTGGGGGGTATGCATCCTTAATCACAGGCAGGAGGTGTATCAAGCAAGCTCAGAAGGCAATCTACTCAGCTTAACTCCTGTGGCAGACTGTGGGTCTCCAAGGCAGGCAGCTTCCCAGGTTCTTTTGTTATTCAGTCTCTAGTGGTAAACAGGCTGCTCATGACAGGCTGGCAGGATGGGGGAAGGGTACACATAGAGATCCCCGATCTTAGTTGAATGGTTACTGTAGAGTGAAAAATTATAAAGGCAATTTTACGAAATATGTGTAGATTTTTTGCCTTAGACCTGAGCAGGAAAAGTGCAGATTCCAGAACGCGGAACTGAAAACAAGATTTCAGGCCCTCACTACCCCGGGGCACATTCACGGTGGAGGACATTGCCCCTGAATCAGAGGACACTTGCTAGATTACATTCCTCAAGCCTCAGGCAGTAGGCCCTGTAGAGTGAAAAATTATAAAGGCCATCTTATGAAATATGTGTAAATTTTTCGCCTTAGACCTTGGACAGAAAAGCACCTGCCAGCAGGTTTGGGTCCATCTAATTAGTTACAGAGGAGGGGGAGTTACAGGACAAAGGCCTGTTAAGAACATCCCAGAAACTGACTGGCCAAGGGAAGAACTACACCCTGCCCCATGGTACGGCCTACTAGTGTTCAAAAAAGGTAAAACAACCAATCCTGTGCACCCACGCGAAAGTTCGCTTTTTCCCTACCCCGCCCATATATAAGCGCTATGCCCCTGAGCCACGAGGTCAGTCCCTCTATCCCCTATGTGAGATATGGGGATATGGGCTGGCCCAGAGCTCTGATTTAATAAACCACCTCATGTGCTTTACAGCCCACCTTTGGGGGGTGGGAGGGAAGCAGGATGACACATTCCTGACCATAAAAAAATACAAGCCATATAGGTGGGGCTGTGACCAGAGGAAGCAAGAAATATTTTGTAATGACTGTATAGGGGACAGTGACATGGTAAGACTATATTTTTGAGAAGAATGAGTGTGTAGACTGATTTTCACATGACTCTAATCATTTAGGGTGAGTACCTCTGAAATGTACCATTATTTTTATGTTTTGTATTCTTGACAACCCCTCACCCCCTCCCCACTACCCTGGTTTGTGGTTTTTCCCTTTAAAACCCTCCTCGGACTGGCTGTAGTCGTCGAACTGTACTCCTGCTTGAGTGGTAGTGAGACCGCTGGCTGCCAGGTTACTTCCCTAATAAAGCCTCTGCTGATTGCATCCAGGTATGGTTTCTTGTGATCTTTGGGTGGTCATGATTTCCTGTGACTTGAGGAAGGGTCTCCCGAGTATGGGGGTCTTCAGTTACCTGTAAGTATCTGCATTTGCAACTGCTGGTAGTCCCTCTAAGAGAACAACTATACTAGGCTCTTGTCTATAAACACAACATAGTATCAGCAATAGTGCCAGCATTTTGGTACCTGCCCATTTGATGGATCTTACATTGGCCTGTTCACTGGAAGACTTTCCTTCATTCTCTAATCCATCCATTGTTTTTCTCTGCGTTTTTATTATACATGTACAAATCTGGATCAAAATATTTGAAACTGGTTTCCTGACACGATCTCTTTATTGGGAGCTTTTTTCTCTCTACAGGAGGTGGTCCATTTAGGTTCCATCTCCACACTGTTGAGCATTCCAAGTAAGATCACCTCCATTGACACCTGGTGGCCTATCATATTCCAGGTCTCTGGGACTTTCTAGAGGTTCCTCTCACATGCACCCCAAGTCAGCCAGCCGCATATTTCTATTCATTCTCCTGGCCTGTGTCCCCTAAAGCCAACATTTTCTTTCCCCCGTCCCACTCCCAACCAGATCTTCACCTCCCTCTGCCTCCAGTTGTTAGATTTTATCCTTCCTAAATAGGATTGAAGCATCCTCACTTAGGCTTTTCTTCTTGTTAAAATTGTATGGTCTATGGGGTATATCATGAGCATTCTGTACTTTTTGGTTAATATTGACTTATCAGTCAGTATATACCATGTATATCCTTTTGGTATGAGTTACTGTAATAAGTGTGATATTTTCTAGTTCAATCCATTTGCCTATAAAATTTATGAGGTCTTCTTGTTTAATAACTGAATAGTATTCCATTATGTAAATGTAACATATTTTCATATTCATCCTTCCTTTGAGAGATTTCTGAATTGCTTCCAATTTCTGGTTATTAAGAATAAGTGCTATGGGGGCTGGAGTGATGGCTCAGTGGTTAAGAGCACTGACTGCTCTTCCAAAGGTCCTGAGTTCAATTCCCAGCAACCACATGGTGGCTCACAACCATCTGTAATGGGATCTGATGACCTCTTCTGGTGTGTCTGAAGACAGCTACAGTGTACTCATATACAATAAATAAATAAATAAATAAATAAATAAATAAATAAATAAATAAATTTAAAAAAAAAGAAAAGAAAATGGCCCCATAGGCTCATAGGGAGTGGCATTATAGGAGGTGTGGCCTTTTAAAAAAAGAATAAGTGCTATGAACATAGTAGAACAAGTGTCCTTTTGTTGTGGTAGAACATCTTTTGGGTATATACTCAGGAGCACAATAGCTGGCTCTTCATGTAGAACTATTGCCAGTTTTCTGAGACACCTTCAGATTGATTTCCAGAGTAGTTGCACTAGTTTGCAATTCTACCAGTGATGGAGGAATGTTCCTCTTTTTCCACATCCTTCCCAGCATTTATTGTCTTTTGAGTTTTTGATCCTAGCTATTCTGATTGTGGTAAGAAGGAAACTGTGGGTTGTTTTAATTTGCTTATTCTTGATTAATAAGGATGTTGACCATCTCTTTATGTAATTCTCAGGCACTTGTGGCTTCACTGTTGAGGAATCTCTGTTTAGCTCTGCATACCATTTCTTACTTAATTGGGTTATTTGTCATTTATTTATTTATTTATTTATTTGTTTCTGGACTCTAACTTCTTTAGTTCTTTAAATAGTTTGAATATAAACCCCCTATCTGAAGTAGGTTTAGTGAAGATATTTTCTTAAACTGTAAATTGCTGGGTTTTTTTTTCCTACTGACTGTGTGATTTGTCTTACAGAAGCTTTTCAGGTTCATGAGCATCTATGTATCAATCACTGTTCTTACAGTCTGAGTCTTTGATACTCTGTTAAGAATATTTCCCCTCATGCCAATGCATTTAATGCTATTTTCATTTTTCTCTTCTTTCTGATTCAATATATCTGGTTTCATATTTAAGTCTGTGATCCACTTGGACTTGAGATTTGTGCAAGGTGGTAAACGCAGACTTCCAGTAAGACCAGCAGAATTTTGTTGAACATGCTTTCACTTTTCCACTGTATGGTTTTGGGTATTTGTCAAAGTACAGTGTTCATCTCTATATCAATTCAAAATAAAATTTTATCACTATTGCTCAGTAGTACACCTTGAGGTCAAGAATGATGATTCCCTCATTGGCGTAGGATCTTGAATGTTTTTTCTTACAAGAGTGGTCCTGGTGTCACTTCAAAGCAATAGAAAACTAGAAACAAGTGATTCAGAACTGAACATAGAAATGAATAAAATTAGAAAAGTCAAACACCAGGAAATCTTCAATGTAATGCTTACACTTTAGAACAAAACTACAGTGGCAATCCCCACAAATAGATACTACCAGAGATGGAAGAGAGAATCTCAGACAGTTAACATGATAATGAAGAATGAAAAATTATAAAAATCATTTTTATAGAATATATACATATATAGATGCTTTTTAAGTTCTTTTAGGGACACGGAAACTTTTCTCTGAAACAAGCCAGGCCAGTTTCAGGAACTGGCTGTAAAAAATGAAAGTCATTCAGGTAGTAAAAACACAATGACAGGGCTGTTGCTCTACAGCTGGAGCTAGTGAGAAATAGTTCAGTTAATAAATAGTTGACAGGGTATGGCAGTGATATGGTAAAACCACATTTTTTAGAAGAATGAGTGTACTGAGTAATTTCCATGGTTATTATCCATTCAGGGTGGGTTTCTCTGGAATGTTTCGCTATTCTTATGTTATGTATCCTTGCAACCCCTCACCTTCTCCTCACTCCCCTGGTTTGCAGTTTTCCTCTTTAAAAGACCCCTTAGCCCACCACTCAGGGTCAAACTCTACTCTTGAGAGAGCTCGTGGTTTGACTATGGCCGACCAACTTCCCTAATAAAGCTTCTGCTGATTGCATCCATGTATGGTTTCTTGTGATCTTTGGGTGGTTGTGATTTCTTGAGACTCAAGGAAGGATCTCCCGAGTTTGGGAGTCTTCAATAGAAGAAATGGATTTATCAGTCAGAGGAAATACAAATGTAATCAAGTACTGCCACAAAACCTCCAGGAAACATGGACCACTATAAACAGATAAAATATAAGGATAAAAGGAATGCTATACTTTGGACATCAAGACTCTGCGATACAAACAAAAAAGCTGGCAAAATGTTAAGGGCAAGAGGTAGTACATGATTTTATGGGTCAGAATTTTCCCAGATGCAACAGGGTTAGTTGAATGTCTTCAGAATCTGTTATATCTCTGATATCTCTGATATCACTGATATTGTTAATTTGGACAGTCTCCCTGTCCTTTGGTTAGTTTAGCTAAAGGCTTGTCTATGTTGTTGATTTTTTCAAATTATTAGCTTTCATTTTCCTTGATTCTTTGTACTTTACTGTTGTTGTTGTTGCTAACTGATTTCACACTTGATATTGATTATTTCCTGACTTATACTTTTATTTGTAGTGCTTCCTTCATTTTTTTAGAGCTTTCCAATTCATTCTTAAATTGCTTGTATGAGAACTTTCTTATTTATTTATAGATGTGCTTAGATTGGCAACATTCCACTTTCCACTGATTTCACTGTGTACCATAAATTTGGGTGTGTTGTCTTCATTTTCATTGTATTTTAAAATATCTTTAATTTCTTTAATCCTTTCTTTCTTCCATAACCCAGAGAACAATGAGTAGAAAGTTGTTCAACTTCCTTGGGACTCTCTGGTGTTTTCACTCTTGTGAATGTTCAACTTTAATCTAGTCTGATATAGTATAGGGAGTCACAATTATTGCACCTGTTGAGGCTAGTTTTTTGAGAAGGACTCATGATGATCTGAAAAGAAGAAATATTCTTTTGTGTTTAAAAGAAATATTCTATGAATGTATGTTAGAGCCATTTGATTCATAATGATTTAATAAGTTTTCTGTTGATTTTCATCTGGCTGACATTTCAAATGGTGAGAGTGATGAAGTCTCCTGCTTTTGATATCTGAAGTTCAATGTGGCAGTTAAGGTTTAGCAATGTTTCTTTTACAAATCCCATTGTTGGGCCCAGATACCAGTGGCTGGAGCAGTCTCCCAACCGATCTGCTCCCATCTGGAAACTGAGTCCAGAGGCACCATAGGGAGGGCACAGACCACAGAACAGCAGAATAGAAACAGAAGGAACAATACCCAATTTGTTTATGAAGCTACAATTATGCTCATATGAAAGTCTCACAAAGACCCAACAAAGAAAGAGAACTACAGATCAATCTCTCTCATGAATATTGATGCAAAAATACTCAATAAAATTCTTGCAAACTGAATCCAAGAACACATCAAAGCAATCATCCACCATGATAAAGTAGGCTTTATCCCAGGAATGCAGGGATGGCTCGATATTTGGAAATCCATCAATGTAATTCACTTCATAAATAAACTCAAAGAAAAAAAAAACACATGATAATTTCACTAGATGCTGAGAAAGCATTTGATAAAATTCAACATATCCCTTCATGTTAAAAGTCTTGGAAAGATCAGGAATTCAAGGCTCGTACCTAAACATAGTAAAAGCAATATAAAGCAAGCCAGTAGCCAACATCAAACTCAATGGAGAGAAACTTGAAGCAATCCCACTAAGATCAGGGACTAGACAAGGCTGCCCACTCTCACCCTACCTATTCAATATAGTACTGAAAGTTTTAGCTAGAGCGATTAGACAACAAAAGGAAGTCAAAGGGATATAAATAGGAAAGGAAGAAGTCAAAATTTCACTATTTGCAGATGATATGATAGTATACTTAAGTGACCCTAACACTTCTACCAGAGAACTCCTAAACCTGATAAAAAACTACAGTAAAGTAGCTGGATACAAAATCAACTCAAACAAATCAGTAGCTTTTTATACTCAAAAGATAAACAGGCTGAAAAAGAAATCAGGGAAATGACACCCTTCACAATAGTTACAAATAATATAAAATATCTTGAACTGAATCCAACCAAGCAAGTGAAAGATCTGTATGACAAAAACTTCAAGTCTCTTAAGAAAGGAATTGAAGAAGATCTCAGAAGATGGAAAGATCTTCCATGCTCCTGGATTGGCAGGATTAATTTAGTAAAAATGGCCATCTTGCAAAAAGCAATCTATAGATTCAATGCAATCCCCATCAAAATTCCAAATAAATTCTTCATACAAATAGAAAGAGCAATTTGCGAATTTATTTGGAACAACAAAAATCAAAGGATATTGACAACTATTCTCAACAACAAAAGAACTTCTTGGGGAATCACCACCCCTGACCTCAACCAATACTACAGGGCAATAGTAATAAAAACTGCATGGTATTGGTACAGAGACAGGCAGGAAGATCAATGGAATAGAATTGAAGATCCAGAAATGAGCCCACACACCTATGATCATTTGATCTTTGACAAAGGTGCTAAAACCATCCAGTGAGAAAAGAACAGCATTTTCAGCAAATGGTGCTGGTTCAACTGGAGGTCAACATGCAGAAGGATGCAAATCAATCCATTCATATCTCCTTATATAAAGCTCAACTCCAAGTGGATAAAAGACCTTCACTTGAAACCAGATACACTGAAACTGATAGAAGAGAAGGAGGGAAAGACCCTTGAATACCTAGGCACAGGGGAAAATTTCCTGAACAGAACACCAATGCCTTATGCTCTAAGATTAAGAATTGACAAAAGGGACCTCATAAAATTGGAAAGCTTCTGTAAGACAAAGGACAGTGTCAATAAGACAAAACGGCAACTAAAACATTGGGAAAAGATCTTAACCAATTCTACATCCTATAAAGGGCTAATATCCAAGATATCCAAAGAACAAAAGAAATTAGACTCCAGACAACCATATAACCATATAACCCTATTGAAAAATGGGGTACAGAGCTAACAAAGAATTCTCAACAGAGAAAACTCAAATGGCTGAGAAGCACCTTAAGAAATGCTCAAAATCCTTAGTCATCAGGGAAATGCAAATCAAAACAACCCTGAGATACCACCTCACACCAATCAGAATGGCTAAGATCAAAAACACAGGTGATAGTAGATGCTGGCAAGGATTCAGAGAAAGAGGAACACTCCTCCATTGTTGGTGTGATTGCAAGCTGGTATAACCACTCTAGAAATCAGTCTGGTGGTTCCTCAGAAAACTGGACAAAGCATTACCTGAGGATCCAGCTATACCACTTCTGGGCATATACCCAGAAGATACTCCGACATATAATAAGGACATATGCTCCACTATGTTCATAGCAGCCTTATTTATAATAACCAGAAGCTGGAAAGAACCAAGATGTCCCTCAAGAGAGGAATGGATACAAAAAATGTGGTACATCTACACAATAGAGTATTACTCAGCTATTAAAAATAATGAATTTGAGAAATTTTTAGGTAAATGGATGGATCTAGAAATTATCAACCTGAGTGAGTAAACCCAATCACAAAAGAATACACATGGTATTTATTCATATTTATTAATCAGATATTAGCCCAAAAGCTTGGAATAGTGAAGACTCAACCCGCAGAACACATGAAGCTCATGAAGAAGGAAGACCAAGAGGGGATGCCTCAGTTCTACTTAGAACGAGTAACAAAAATTCTCAAGGTAGCAAATATAGAAACAAAACATGGGACAGAAACTGAAGGAGGGGCCATCAGGAGACCATTCCACCTGGATAGTTATCCCATGTACAGTCACCTAAGCTAAACACTGATGTGGATTGCTGGAAGTGCATGCTGTCAAGAACATGATATAGCTGTCTCCTTAGAGGTCTGCCAAAGACTAACACATTCAGAGGACTATGCTCACAGTTAACCACTGATAAGATCAAGAGTTTCCCAACGGAGAACTTAGAGAGAAGACTGAAGGAGCAGAAAGGGTTTGTGGCCCCAGAAGTATATGTAGGGGAGGATGGCTCTGTTGGGCATAGGTGGAAGAGGAGCTTCTTGGCCCCATAAAAAATGAACACAGAGTGTGGGGGGAATGTAAGCGTGGGGAGGGGGTATTGGGGGGGGTTAGGTTTGGGCCCTGCCTCATAAAAGCCTGAGGTGGGGGTATGGGATAGGAGGTTTCTGGGTTGTGGGAGGAAGTGGGGTAAGGGGATAAAATCTGAAAGGTAAATATAATACCCAATTTAAAAAAAAAAGATGGAAAAATGAGAAAAAAAGAGAAAAAATAAGAAAGAAAACAAGAAAAATAGGAGATTTAATAACACAAAGGGAAAGATTTACAAATTTAGGATGCAATTTATGTTAATAGAAAAAGCATCATAGAAACTGGAAAATCACACCCTCATAGAAGCACAAGAGGGGGTATGGGATAAGGGGTTCCTGGGTGGTGGGGGGAATGGAATAAGGGGATAAAATTTGAAATGTAAATATTACAACCAATTTTAAAAAGGAAAAAAAGTTGTTAGAACCAACATCTTTAAAAAAAAATGTCAGCCCTCTAGGAAAAAAAACAATTTTTTTCCCTTGATACTAAAACTTGTTTTGAGAATTATATATTGCAGAATACACAGCCTTGGTGTATCTACTCATCATGCATACTGAGCAGACCTGCCCAAACCTCTGATGTCCTAAAATTCCATCTGGATGCAGTGAAGACACAGCATCAGAGGCTTATCAATTTACTCTTCCCCCCACCCCTCTTCTAATATCTCAATGCCCTTAATCAGCTTGAAGAAGTTAAAGAAGAGTCAGCGCCCCTATTCCATGGGCTTGGGGACTAAGGTGGTTAATATTGGTCTGTCTTTCTAGGGAAAAGTAGTGGTTTTGTTGGAACAGGGAGGATTAGCTGGGACTTATTGTAAAGCCATAACCTATTGGTAGAAATGTGTATAATTAATATTAAGATGAAGTTATAATTTCTTAAACGGCAAAAAATTTTTCTTTGATTTCAAATTTAAGGTTTTCATTGGTACGAGCTTCTTATTGATATAAAAGTGAGATGAACATTGATACTCTCATGGGCATTGTGCCTGTATAACACATTTAGGAACAAGGCTTAGATCCAGTCCTTCTTTTACTTTTTTAACTGATTTGGGATGGTTAGCCTATGAGTTAAGGGACTATAGCAAATTCATGACTTTGAGTTTATTGTTAGGGTGTTTTCCATATTTTACTTAGAAATAGCTGAGAGGAGTTAACAGGCAAGAGTCCAGGTTACGTTACATGGATAGTTGGTTTTCAAAATTTCAGAAGTCCACAGAATTGACGTTACAAATATTTCTATATTAATGTTCATTTTGATTAGAGACCTGTGTGCTCCTGACAGCTTCCTGTCTTGGATTCTAAGAATAAATTGAGCATCCTTGGAGTTACTCCAGCTGAGGGGAGACAGCCACTAGGCAAGAATTGCCTCTTTCCATCTACAAATTACTGTCCAGAAAAGTACACACTTGCAGAATAGTTGACTGATTACATCTGCTTAGACAGAATAATCAGCCCTTAATAATTCTGCATCACTAAGGTCAGTCAGATGATCCTTGGCCAGAAGGCTGAAGATTTGGTGCTCCAACATTTGGTAGTATAGGGGCTTTGCAGGTGTTCAGCGGTCTCTATAAATTGTAAATAATTTTAGAAGCCATGCTTAGTGCTTCCCATAATTTCAGTTAACTCAGTCATTCTGGATTTCTGATGGGGTTGAAGTCTCATAACCAATCCTGGCTATTTACTTTGAGAGAAAAGATCTGAGTGGATGGTTTTCAGCTGACATTCATTCTAAAACCAAGAAAAAAGTCAGGTTCAAAACTAAGGGTTCTAGTTAGGAGAGATGACAGAGGTTCTGGTTAGTCAACAAAATGATGGACTGGGTATTAGGACTATCCTGTACCTCACTGGTACAATTAAGAATAATTATGCTCTAATTGTATTTTGAGAGAAAAGTTTTATTTTAACAGGAAGGGTGATATGTAGGAGGAGCTAAGGGGGAAGGAGTACCGAGAGGAAGAGATGGAGTAAGGAGAGGAGAAGATGGAGGAGAGGAGAAGCTAGGTGATGAGAGAGGGAAAGAGAGAGAAAGAGACGGGGGCATGGAGGCAAATGTTCACGTGTCTCCACCAGTCAAAGATAGTTTATATATATCTAGGTTGGGTATTGGGTTACACTTCTGATTGAGCATTATCAAAGTTATAAAGCCTTTGATTAACATTTAAAAAAATGTATAAAAGCAAAAAGGAAATGGGGGCATGGGATAGGAGTTTTCTAGGGAGAGGAAATGGGGAAAGGGGATGGCATCTGAAATATAAATAAAATATAAAATAAAAAAAATCTTACCCATAATAAAACCAAATCCCATTGTCTAGCAATTTATGTCATACATTATAACTGCAATATTAAATACTTTTGTATTTTATCCAGCCTTTCATATTTACTTAAGTGTTTTTGTCCCTTTCTTTAATCTCACATATATAATGATATGGTTTCATATCTTTGTATATATATATATATATATATATATATATATATATATATATATATATGAACACTTTGTTGAGTATTCTTTAATTTCCAGGGTATTTGCAAACAATTTACTTCAAAATTGCATGTACATTTTTTTCACTATTTGCTCAGTTGGTTATAAGGTGCTATTTTAGCTTACCATGTCTATAAGTATAAAGGTAGAAGCCAGTCAATTGTGGTGCATTATTTTAAGAACATCTCTTTGATACACAAAGACAGATAGACCAATGTGACTATATCTAAGTCTCTAGTTTTTCTCTCTGAGATCAATGTTAGATACTATTTAAAAGAGATATCAGCCATATAATTCAGGTAATATAATTTGGATCAAACATTTAAGCCCTCTTACTGCAGTCTAGCTACCACATTTCATGAAAATATTGTGCGACCTTTTAGGGAGTTTAAACACGTCCTACACAGCTAAAGCAGCATCTATAAACCAAAGTCATTATAAGCAGGACTAAATGTTTATAAATGTCAAATAACTTACAATTCCATTGTAATTGGTGATGGTCCTCATTTGTATAGTTGTACTTAAGTCCCCCTCAACATTAGTGAATTCGTGACCGGTACTAAAAACCTAAACAATATTCCAGGGCTATTGTTGCCTTGGACTTAGAAAATAATCTATTACATCTACTTCTTTACTGCATTCTAACCCTTACTCTTATACCCAAAGATAAGTATAACTCTCATTCCTTATCAAAGAAGATTTCCATGTACCGAATGGAGACTATTACAGGTTACAACAACTGGGTTCAATACCTGGATCAAGATATGTTTTTGGATCCTAGCCACAGATTGTACATGCACAACACCAAGCCACCACATCTCAGGAAACATCATGATATAATGAGCAGAAATATTTTTGAAGGACGACTAGCAGAAAGGCTGTTGTGATCCAAATTATAGGGCAGGATGCCTTTAATCTTTTCAGATACCACAGAGCAACTGTAGTTTTCACAAAGAAGATCCTCTATTTCTTTTTATGTTGTACTTCTGTGATACCCTTGAATGGCAGCATATATCTTACTGTGTCCTCTGTTGCCTCTGTCTAGTCTGTATAGACTGGTTTTTGAAAAACTTGGAAGTTTGAGTACTGAGTCAATTGACCAATAAACAAATTTTTAAAGCACTCTTAGAAGATATTTAATTCAATCCACAGATGGGTTTATGTTTAAAAAAAAATCTTCCATTTGGCTTGGCTTGTTATAAACAACAGTACAGCTGTATAAACAAAGAAGAAGATGACTGCTTGTAACACACAGTTCCTTACTTATTAATTTGATTTTTTACATGGGTGGAAACATCACAATACCGTTCAACATCATTGTTTGGAGTCAGAGAGATTAAGATAAATAGTGAAATATATCTTCACTATTATCTACTATATGCCATGTTTGTGAATCTAAAGACAAAGTAAGTTTGAAACAAAGGAAAGTGTTAGAATTTATTATGTAGAAAAATAGTTAAACACAGTGGTTCTCTATTTGCATGGCTAACACTTAGTTTTCTTTTTTTTAAAGAAACTTCAAAGTAATCCTTTGAGAGTCACTATTCCATGATTTTAATATTTTGAAATTCTACAAAATCATTTTTATTTACCATTACTTCATAATCTTTTCACTCAGCATTATCTTTGATTTCCAATAGCCTTTCCAATTCAGTTAAAGCACTGGGTATATAGTATGGTTCTTTAGAAAAGAAAAAAAACAAACAAAAAACATTTAGTGTGATGAATTCCTCTAGTTGGAAGAATCAATTCATGAGGGCACATTCAGGGGATTGGTTAAGCATATTTGTATGTGTTTATTTTGGATTTCCTGTGAAGAATTTGACTGTATGACAATGTCAGTTTAAGTAACAAAAACCACTTCCTTTCTGTACAAATGGGAGCAGAAATGTAGGTGTTATTCCATCTAAAACATCATAATTTAGTTTTTTTTCCAACAAATTCTCAAGGCAAATTAGATTAATAAGTTCCAATGCCAAGGAGTCTCAGTTTGAACCATAAATGGATTATCAGTTCAGGTTTCTATTGCAGCAATGAAACTCCATGACCAAGATGAGAAGTAAAGAATTTATTTGATTTAGACATTCTTTTACCTTAACTCATCAAAGGAAGTCTGAACAGGATCTCAAACATGGCTGAATTCTGACAGCAGAAGCTAATGCAGATGTAAAAAGTGATGATATTTAGTGGTGTGCTTCACCTGGTTTGTGTAAGATGATTTTCTATAGACACAGGACAAAGTGCCTAGGAACAGAACAGACCACAATGAACTGAGCACTCTCCAATTATTCACTAATTAAGAAAATTAATTACACATGGATATTTTGTTCTACCTATGAGATGTTGTAGAATAAATGTTGTACACAAATCTTAGGAGTGACCAACCAATGACTGGTATATCCTGAGTCTCATGCCATGAGAGGAAACCTACCCCTGATACTGCTTAGAGAGTCAAAAAGCAGATGTTGGACATGCCCAATACCCACTCTAGAATTAACATGAATAGCAAAAAAAGTGAAGAAAAATGATTCCTAATTGTATTCTGCTATACTTACAGAAAATTGGTGCCTAGCTCAATTTTTGTCATAGACACTTCACCCAGAAACCAAGGAAAAGAGATGGAGAGACCCTAAAACTGATGCAGACAGCTAAATATTAGGTGGAGTTGAGAGAAACTGCAAACTAGAGGGAGGAACAATTTTAAGAGCTAGAACAGTCAGGGAGACAAGAAAACATCCTAAAGAACTTAATATCTATGGCTCATTGGAATTCACAGGGACTAAAAAAAATAGTCAGGGAGTATGGATGTGTCTGAGCTTGGTCCAGTGGACATAAGATATGATAGCATAGCTTGATGTCCTTGAGGGACTTCTAACAGGAAACAGTGGCTGTGACTGTCCCTGACATATGCCTTTGAGACATTTTCCTCCAATCTGTTTGACATTTTAATAGAATGATGTAAAAAAAAAAAAAAAAAAAAAAAAGCAAATTCAGAAGGAACTGTTTAATTTAAAATTCCATCTTGCTGCTCATCTTGTTAGGAAGTCAGAATAGAAACTAAAACAAGTATTTTTTGTAGTTAATTACTAACCTAGCTTCCAAATAAAACATTGTAAATTGCACATCAATTTTTTTCATTTCTATGTAATAGCTGCCATATATATGGCAAAGTAATGCTTAAAATGGCTTAAAGAGATCAAGAATCTCAAAGAAGCTGATGTCCTTTAGTCTGATATTTGATATGAGAAGAAAAGGTCACTGTAATATTTAGATTGGTTATTTGATCTATATAATCCACCGAAGAGCCACATAACAAGGACAAAGTCTATATCTGGCCTCAAGATTGCATCAGTTTCAGGGGAAGACACATAACCTTGTATCCATAGTAAGGATATGAAGGAACCATGCATATAGACAAGGAATTGGAAGAATAGTGGGAAATACAATCGACCATTAAGACCATTGGGTGTTAACATATTGAGTGGAAGCCATAGACTACTGGAATTCTTTGCCTCTTGGTGTGCTACTGAATACACTAGGTATCTTTATGAGAGTTTGGAGGGTCAAAGTAGAGTATGAAAATATTATGGCTATAAGCATGTGGTTCTTAACCTTCCTAATGTTGCAACACTTTAATACAATTCCTACTGTTGTGATGATTCTTAACTTTTTTTTGCTACTTCATAAGTATAATTATTTCACTGTTATTAATTGTAATATATAAATTGGATATGTAAGATATCTAATATGTGAGCTATAAAGCACTCACAAACCAAAGGTTGAGATGTGCTGGGTTGAGTATACAGGATAGATATTAGACATTTATTTAATCTTGTTCATTTTATATGTTTATGAGTTCATAGTCTTGGTTTACTAAATACTCTCATATAATCAAATACTCTGAACCTACTGTGATACATATACTTTATATTATAATTTTTCATTCAGAAAATATATTTATTAATTTTCAGTGTTTATGTATGGGTCAAGTATCATTAGTATTCTTTCTTTACTTTTAAAATCAAGATTAAGTTGCATCTTCCTAATATCCTTGGAAATTAGACTAGGTTGTCCAATTTCAGCACTATTTTCATTATAGGGATTGAAGCTTAGAATAATGTATGAAAGAGGATTAGACACCATACACAGGAAGAGAAGAATTTAGAGACTGTCTATATGTATATATGATTCTCTAAGAGAGAGACCATAAAGCCTATGCCACATCATTTTCAAAGCAGATAAATATGCCCATGTCCAATGCACATACAAGTAGCACTAAATGAGTTCATCAGTCTTACAAAACAAAGATTGTAAGCACATGAATTTTCAAGTAAAGGTGGTAAGGTAATAGAAATTGGAGAAGTAGGAAATTTAAACTAATAAAAGTGAAAAAGTATGTTATCCTACTTTACCTAAAATAGCATTATTGCTCATACAAATAGGAGAAACATCTGTCATTTTTATGAGATATGTTGACAGCAGAATTCTTAAATACGATTGATAGAGTACAAATCTATCAAGTTTTAAAATTAGTTCTTTGGTTGTAAAAACAAAAAATAATATCAAGCTAAAATATCATGAGATCATCTGTGTCTTCTCTTTTATCCAATTACATGAAGAACTTTCTCTTCCCATACATCAATATTTACATACCATGCTTATTTTCAACTGTTTTCACAATAGTGAAAAAATAGAATAAAACTAGATGGCCATTACCTTAATAATACAGAACAAAATATACTAAAAATACACAATATGATATTACTAAATCATAAAACAATCAACCTATAAAATTTGCAGGCAAATGGAATGAACTTGTATAAATTACCTAGAGTAGGGTTGTGAGATTTTGATCCCCAAAATCATGTACTACTTCTGGTCCTTACAATCATTTTCCAAGATACTTTGCAAGGATCCAAGACTTGAAGTTCAAAGTATCTCATTCTCTGCACATTGTTCAGGTTTATGTCTCTGTGAGTTTTTTAAATTATCTATGGCAACAAGAAGATACTCTGGTGAGAGTTGAATGAAGCACTAATATATGGGTATAAGTGGCCATGTGTCATTAGGAGTTTTTCCTCCTGTGCCTTTGTTGTGTTGGATTTGTTGCTAGACATTACCCATATTTTATCATTGACTATCTTAATTTCTTAATTACATCTATGATGATTGAAAATTGTATTGCATGTTGTAGTCTTGGATGGGACCCATGGACTCATAGAGTCTGCATCA
Organism: Arvicanthis niloticus; assembly: GCF_011762505.2. Lineage (NCBI taxonomy): Eukaryota > Metazoa > Chordata > Mammalia > Rodentia > Muridae > Arvicanthis > Arvicanthis niloticus. The sequence continues at coordinate 48,953,894 of NC_047674.1, forward strand.
TATCTATCTATTTCCATCTGATTTAGACAGTCCAATGTGAAGTCAAGTGTAATTATTGTAGGTATGCCTTTATATCCTACTTGGACTTTTTCCCTTGCTACTATTAATATCCTTAAACAGTTCTTCATAATTAGTATTTTGATTATAATGTGACAAAGGCACTTTTTTTCTAGTCCAGTCTACTTGCTGTTCTATATGATTTTGAAATAAAAAGGATCTTCTTCCTTCCATTATATAAACTATATTCTATGATTTGTTTAAAATATTTAATATGCAGTTGACGTTTTCTTTTTCTCCCAATGTAGGATTAGATTTTTCAAAGTCTACTATATTTATAGCTTTTTTAAACTGAAACTTCCTTTGTTCCTCAATGACCAAAGGTAGGAGAGAAATATGGTTAATGGGACAAGTGGGTGTGAAAGTGTTTAAAAGTAGTTAATTGGGACAATTCTGGTGTTGATTATTGGAATACTAACAGTCCAGTCCAATACCAAACACCAAACATGGTTCAGTAGCACTGGTTCCATTCAGTGGAATCCACAATGTTTCAGTTGATTTGCACAAAGCAGTGGAAGTGGAAAGAATCAGCCTTAATACTCCAAGAAGTTCTTTGGCACAATTTTCTCTAAGAAGTGAAGACCAGTGAGGAGTAAAAAAGCTTTGCATGGACAGCAAAGACCAGTGAATACTTACATGATGTAGCAATGCAACAAAACCCTTTCACTCTCTGTGGAGTTCTACTTATATAATTTCTAAAATGCATGTGACCTCTCAAGCATCTGCTCCAGTTTAAAAAAACAAAACAAAACTGTCAAGTGTGTTTCAGCAAAACAGTCCCTCACAAAACAGCCTCACAAAAAACATCAAGTGAGTAAACTAAATTTCCAAAGAAAACAAAAATTTTCCATTCACCTTCCATTTCTAATAATCTTATATTTTGTCTGTTCATGGTGCCCAATATTTCCTGAAGCATGTGTGGTGTGGCAGGAGTTGTTTAACTTATGTTTTCTTTAACTGATAGATCTCTTTCTTATATCATGTCTAAATGTTAGAGATTTTCTCTTTAATATTTGTTTAAAAAATGATCAAAGAATGTGTTATAGATAAAATAACCCTCTAAAAATATTATTGAGTTCACTTAGGTTAGCCATCTTCTGGTTATGGAGTCTGGTCTTAACTGTTATTTGTATATCCTTTGAGACTCTTGGGAAAATTCTTCATTTTGGCATGGAAAACAAATGGAGGTATCTTATGGGTTAGGAATTGCTAAAAGTTCTAAAGTCCTATCTCACTAATTGGAAGTCTTCTAGCTTTGAACTTGTAGCCCATGCTCATGTCACTACAGTCATTCTGAGATCATATATGTATCTTCCCTGTAGTGACTAGCAAGACTTGTTTCTATTGATATATCCTTATTAGTTCTCACACCATTTGACACTCCTCTGCCACCATTTCCTGAAGGGAGGGATTTGATAGAGATTTCCCATTGAGAACTGAGTATTTCAAGGTTTTCACTGTCTGTACTTGTTTGTGCTGCTGGTCTCTCCCTTTGTTTCTATCTAATATAGGATAAACCTTTAATGATGTTTGAGTAAGACACTAATCTATGATTATTGTGGAATGTCATTAAGAGATATGTTGTCGGTATTCACCTACGACTGAAAGTAGTATAAGGTTTTACCAAAGGTTTTACTAAAACTGATAGTTCTAGTCTCAGGTTCTTGGCTACCAGTGTGATGTTAATCATGGGTTCATCTCATTCAGTGTGCCTTATACCCAACAAAATATTTGGTGATTAATGTCTGTAACTTTATTGTATCAGAATGTCTTGCAATCAGGCAAGGATTTGCCTTGTTATGAATCAAAGGATTTGTAGCTTTAGAGGAGTTTCTCTTTCTCCTCTAGTTGAACATAGAACACTTTCCAGTGTCATGAACATTCATCAGTAGTGGTGAAGCTCTAGATAGTCACCAACATAAAATTTTCCACTTTTAATGACTATGTACATGTTGATCTTAACAATAGCATCTTATCATAAGTTTTTGGAGAGACTATTTATAACAACTTAATTAAATATAACCTACTACTGGCATTAAAGTTTTTATTTTTGTCTGTTTGTTTGAGTGGTTTTATTTCCTGCAGATTATCCAAGTCCTACTAAAAGTTTAGCTTCCTGCATCTGTTTACGTTCTATGCATCTGTTTCCATCAGTTGTGGAATGAAGTCTCTCTGATGAAAATTAGGCTATGCACCAATCTTGAGTATAGCAGAACGTCATTGTGAATCACTTCATTGACATTTTTTTCATTCATGTTTGTTGCTATATTTGTTTTGGGGATATCCAGATTCTTGTACTTAGCAGTACCAAAGTGGGCTTGAAGTCAAGCAATGGTTTTCAAGATGGATCAGTCATTGATTCAGTCCTAATTCGAAGGGGGAACAAGACAATAATGGGAAGTAGAGGGAAGGAAGGACTTGGGAGTGAGAAGGGAGAAGGAGGGAATAAAGGGGCCAGAATCTGGTGTTGGCAGAGACAGGGGAGATATACCGAGGGTCGGAATTGAACAAATTTGTATAGCAGTGGGGGATGGAGAATGGGGATAGCCACATGAAAGTGTAAGATGCCAGAGAAACAAATGGCTCCAGGACAAAAAAAGAATGACAGTAGCTGAAATACCCAACAAAGAGGAGAGAGAACCTGTAGAGACCATAGCCAAAGGTTGGGAATGACCCCCGATTAAGGGATGGGCTCATCCACCCATCTCAAAATTATTAACCCAGAATTGCTAGTGTCTAAAGGAAATACAGGGACAAAGAGTGGAGCAGAGACTGAATGAAAGGTCATGCAGAGACAACATCACCTGGGGATCCATCTCATATACAGACACCAAACACAGGCACTATTGCTGATGCGGAAGTGTTTGCTGCCAGGAGCCTTATGGTGCTGTCTCCTGAGAAGCTCTACCAGAACCCACCAATACAAATGAGGATGCTTGTAGTCAACCATAAAACTGAGCACCAGGACCTAAGTGAAGGAGTTAGTGGAAGAACTGAAGGAGATGAAGGTGTTTGCAATCTCATAGGCAGAACAACAATATCAACCAACCAGATCCCCTAAGTTTCCAAGGACTAAACCACCAAGCAAAGAATAAAAATGGAGGGACCCATGGCTCAGGATGCATATGTAGCAGAGGATTTCCTTATGTGACATCAATGGGAGGAGAAGCCCTTGGCTCTGAGAAGGCTTGATGCCCCAGTGTAGGTGAAACCTTGTGCAGTGAGTCTAGAGTGGGTAGGTGGGTTTGGTAACACACTCATAGAAGCAGTGGGGAGGGATTATGGGATAAGGTATTTTCAGAGGAGAAAGTAGGAAGGTGGAAAACATTTAAAATAATCAATAAATAAAATAAAATATCCAATAAAATATATGAAATTTTGGGGATGATTTATAAAAAAAAAAAAAAAAAAAAAAAAAAAAGGATGAATAAGTAGCAGCATGTTTTACGTCAAGGGGTCAGTTTTACAGGCTAGTCTTATGTCAACATTATCGGGCCATGGAAGAGTATCCTGGTTCTGGGTTGTGAGTGTTTCGTCATGCCCCCAGAACCCAGGCTCCTGACAGGAGGTCTAATCTCCATTCAACCTGCACCATCAATCACCTTAGGACACAGGTAGAGGGCATGATTAACAGGTCTCCACCTCCAGAGATTAAAATAGTAATGAGTTAACTAAAGGCAGGGGGTGTAGCTAATTAAGTTATTCCCTCCCCCCCTCCCTATAAAAGCCAGGCTTTCCTGGCTTTTTGGGGGCGGGGGGAGTGCAAACCATCTACCCCATTCACCACGCCATGAACAATAAAACTTTGGAAAACTCCTGGACTCCACGTGTCTCCTGGGCCTGCCGCCAGGTTCTCAGCCTTTGGAACCTGTCTGCAGCGGCTGTGTGGATATGGGACCCTCTGCCTGTGATGTGGGAAGCCCGCCTGGACCCCGCCACTGGCCCTCACGACTTTGTCCCTGCAGCCAGACTACCCCATGGGGTTTTTTTCCCACAGCTGGCGATCAACGCGGGGCACACATTGTAGTTCTCTGAAATGAACGAACCTCAGTCTAGAAAATGACTCAAAAATATCCATCTGTAAATCTTTTTTAAATTACTGATTGATATGAGAGGTATCAGACCTATGTGGGGTGTGGACATCTTAGGTTGCATAAGAAAGAAGACAGATTGTGCAATACAGGTGAAGCAAGCCAGTAATCAGCATCACTCTATGCATCAGCATCAGCTATTTTCTTCAGGTTTCTTTTCTGTTTGATTTCCTGTCTGGCCTTCCTTTGATGATGTTCAGTTAATGGAAGTAAAAGCAAATAAACTCTTTCTGCCTGACTTGATTCTGGCCCCATGGAATTTTACTCCATCAATAAAAACCCTATATCACATGTCCATTATGGTTAAAATTGAGACTGCTTGTCATTGTGGCCTATATAATAATTTGGCTTGGTAGTTTGTTACTAATCAATAAATTCTAATATTTTTGACAGAAAAATATATCTTCCTATTTTACTGGTTCAATATATACATGAATGATTTTTTTTTTTAATCACTTATGCTCCAGAAGCAAATTTTCTTGGGAAATTCAAAATAGACAGACACAGATGTGTGATTTACAAATCTCTATAATGTGTCTTAATGAAGTCATTCTTCTAAATTAATGTACTCATCACCTTAAATTGTTTTAATCAGAGGAAAAATATACATATATATTGCTTTAAATGAAGGAGAAATATTATAGAAATAAAGGGTAAAGCTGAATCAAAATATTATGGACTAATAAATAAAAGTCAAATTTTAGACTTTGAAAACATACCAAAATCAAGAGAATCATGACTCCCAAATGATTACCTTGTGTTTTTTATGAAAAATGAAACAGACTAAATATCCCAGAAGTTTGGATGTTTGAATTAATAAAGAGTGCATTTGACTCATATTCTAAAATTAAATTGAATCAAAAAGTCTTGCTTGACCTCAAGTTTTACAGTGTGTCCATTACCATAGAGCAGAGCATACTGTAGATCACTACATAGGAATATTTTATATATAATTTATTTTTGATATTTAAACCTCTATTATACATTTATTCCAAGTGATGATTTATGAACACAGACTTGGCGTAGTGCATCCACAAACAAGAATCACCATAAAAAATTCTGAATATTTTTGCCATGACACTTAAAGTTTTTGAAAACCCTGTTAAGATACCTATTGAATTACCAGTGTCTTCAACATTTGTTATTTCCCAATTCTATTTAATAAAGCAGAATTCTTTTACACACTCTAGTTGCTCTTGGAGAAAAAAAGAGAATTTCAGACCAGTTATGAACATAGACCCTTATAAATATAGATACATAAGTATTCAATAAAAACCTCACAAACTGAATCCAAGAACACATTAAATCATCATCCATTATGATCAATAAGGCTTCAGAGCAGGGATGCAAGGATGGCTTATTATACAAAAATTTTGTCAATATAATCCACAATCTAGACATAGAGAAAAAAAAAATCACACAATTATCTCATTAGATGCTGGAAGAGCCATTGAGAAATTCTAACACCATTTCATTTTAAAAGTCTTCAAACAGTGACACAAGGTGCATACTTAAATATAATACGCAAAATACATCAAACCAATTACCAATATTAAATTAAATTGAAACAAATTAAAGCATTATAACTAAATCAGAGATGAGAAAAAGTACCACATTCTCTCACTGTCTATTCAACATAGTACTTGAAATTCTCGTTAGAGCAATAAGACAACTAAGAGAGACCAATGGGATACAAATTGATAAAGTAAGTTTCATGGATCACTAATTACATATGATATGATAGTATATATAAACAACCCTAGAAATTCTACCAAAGAAATCCCACAGTTGAAACAGACCTTCAGCAAAGTGACTGAATACAAAATAAATTTAAAAATGAAAGGATCCATCCTTTATACATATAATAAATGTAGTGAGAAAGAAGTTAGGGAGACAAGAACATTTACAATAGCCACAAGTAATATAAAATATCTTGGTGTAACTATAACAAAGCCATTGAAATATCTGTATTACAAAGACTTCACAGGTCTAAACGAAGACATAGAAGAAGGTATAAGATGGAACTATCTCCCACTCTCATGAATCAGTATGAATAACATAGTGAAAATGCAGATCTACCTCCAGTGAAGGGAGAAGACATCAACTGGAGGAATGGGTTTGTCATTCCACAGTCAAAAGTTCTGACCTAGAATTACTCCAGTCTGAAGGAACTGCAGGAACAAAAGTGGAGAAGAACGTGAGAGAAAAAGGTTCCAGTAGCAGGCCCAAATTGGGATCCAGACCAAGGTTAGGCCCTGGGGCCCAACACTGTTACTGATGCTGTAGTGTGCTTGTAGAGTAGTGTGGCTGTCCTCTGAGAGGCCCAACAAGCAACTGAAAGAGTCAGATACAGACACTAGTACTGAATCAATGGACAGAAGCCAGAGAACCCAGTGGTTGAATTAGAGAAAAGATGGAAGAAGCTGAGGAGGAGGGGAACCCTGTAGGACCAGAAGTCTCAATTAATCTGGATCCCTGAGATCTCTTAGACATTGAGCCACAAACCAGGTAGCATCCACCAGCTGACATGAGACTCCCTGCATATACACAGCAGAGGACTACCTGTTCTGGTCTCAGTGAGAGAAGATGAACCCTCCAGAGACTTGAGGCCTCAGTGAATAAGTAGGCCTTGTGAGGTGGGCATGGGGGTGTTGGGAAAATCCTCTTGGAGACGAGGGGAAGAGAATGTGGGAGGTGAAGAGGCATGGGATGTGGAGTGGTCAGCAGACAGACCAGGATGGAGAGGAAGACTTGACTGTAAAAAAAGATTAAAGAATAAAATAATCCCCCCCCCCAAATAAACAACAAAGCTTAAAAGGAGGGAAGGGGAATAGAGCTAAACAAAATTTGCAACAGAGCAATCCATAATGCCCAGTAAGCATTTACAAAAATGTTCTATTTCTTTAGTAATCAGGAATACATAAATAGAATTATTCTGACATACCACCTTGTAACTTTCAGAATGTTTAAGATGAAAAACTCAAGTGACAGCACATAATAGAGAGGATTTGGATCATAAAATCTTTACTAAATTGTTAATGAAAGTGCAAACTTGTACAATCAGATTAGAAATCAGTTTGGTGGTTTCTTAGAAAACTGGGAATTGTTTTACCTAAAGACATAGTTATACAGCTCTCAGGCATACATTCATAAAATATCCAGTTATATCATGGGGACACTTGTTTATATATGTTCATAACAACTTTATTTATAATAGCAAGAAACTTGAAATAACCTAAATGTCCGATAGATGAAGAATTGATAAAGAAAATGTGGTACTTCTGCACAAAGGAATCTTTTTTTTTTTTTTTTTTGGTTTTTTTTTTTTTTTTTGGTTTTTTTTTTTTGGTTTTTCGAGACAGGGTTTCTCTGTGTAGTCCTGGCTGTCCTGGAACTCACTTTGTAGACCAGGCTGGCCTCTAACTCAGAAATCCGCCTGCCTCTGCCTCCCAAGTGCTGGGATTAAAGGCGTGCACCACCACCGCCCGGCTAAGGAATCTTATTCAGCTATTAAAAACAAAGAAATCCTGTTATTTGCAGGCAAATGGATGGAACTTAATAATAACATCCTGAGTGAGGTAACACAGAGCTAGAAATACAGATATTGCATGTACTCACTTGTAAGTGGAAATTAGCCTTAAAGTTCAGGATAAACATGCTACTATTCTCAGCCACAAAGAAACAAGTTAGTAATGGGGGGCTATGTAAATGAGCATGTTTAAATCTAACTAAGAAGGGGAAACTTCATCATCAGTGTTTGATAAAGAGAAGTGGGTATAAGAATAGATGAGAAGGTTAAAGAGAATGGTAATTAGGTATGAGCAGAGGGGTGACAGGAGAAGGCTGAGAATCAGAATGGAAAGAAGTGAGAAGAAACTCTTGATCTAGTTGGAGGCCTGTGACTGGGGAGAATACAGGGAATCTATGTGGGTGAGCCTAGCTGAGATGCCTACAAGATGAGATATAGATGACTGAAGTGGCTTACCCATATATCCAGGCAAGATTTCCATAAGAGGAATGGGGACCTACAAAACCTACAGAACCCAAAATTTTCTTGCCTACAAGTTGAGAAAGGATAAAGATAGAGTAGAGACAGTTGCAACAGTCAATGACTAGCGCAACTTGAGACCTACCCCATGTAAAAAAGCAATTTCTGTCACTTTTAATGATACTCATCTATCGTGCAAAACTAAGCATGACATAACTATCTCTTCAGAAGTACCATTTTACAGAGAATGGAGGCAGATGTACACCCACAATCAAACATCAGTCAGAAGCCAGAGGGACTTATGGAGGAGTGGGATATAGTACTGAGCAAGCCTTAGGGTCCAAGGACACTAAGAGAAGACTTACAATGTCAACTAACCTGTATCCATGGGGGCATACGGAGACTAGACCACCAAGTAATGATCATATAGAGGTTGGATCCTGACCTCCTATACACTTAGAACAAATGATTTTCTTGGTCTTTATATAAGAACCTCAACAAGCAGAGTGGGGCAGTCTGTGTCTATATTCCCTGCTGTTAAATGACTTTCTTCTTCCCTGGACTTCATGGTTGGCCCTCAGTGGAAGAGAATGTGGATATTTCTTCTATGACTAGATATTCCAGGGTGGGGTGGTACCAAAAGTGTTGGTTCCACTTCTCTGATTAGAAGGCAATGGAGAAACTAAGATGGAATTGAAATAGCAAATTGTGATGAAAAGAGGAAGGTCAGCTCTGTTTGGAATGTAAGAAACAATAAAAAAAAAACATGAAGAAACAATAAACAAAAAAATACTAAGAGTAAGGGAAGACAATATAACAAGAAATAGGAAAGAGTGGATAAAATGCAGAAATATTTAGTAATAATGGTTAATATGAGCACAAACAATACAAAACCAGTGAACTAAAATAGTCAAAGCAGTGTGAAAATAGACATGAGTCTCTTCTCCCAGTATCTTGCTTGAAAAAGAAACAAAGACAACAAAAATAACTAAATAAAATTTTCAAAAATCCTAAAAAATAAAAATAAATTAATTAAAAAAGAAGAAAGGAAAAAAGGAAATCTCCAGGAGTAAAGACAAACAATGGATTTTTGCCACAACAATCACACGGAAGGAGAATGCTCATGGCTTTTATACAATGTGACTATCTTAAATAGTCTGATGCTCAGGAATCAGAACCCAAGAGAAAACTCTTCAATCAATCCACTTTGCTTGGAGCAGCAGCCAGAGTAGCACAGCTTCATCTAACTTTATATCTCTAAAACTTACTTCTTCACAAGGAAAAGAGGAAACTCATAGAATCACAGAAGCACAGGAGCCTGAAACAGGAATTGAATTGAACTGAAATTCTATGAAACAAGCAATTTGAGTTAAGACTCTAGAGCATGAATGTAAGTTGATAGTTGTTACAATGCTAAGATGACAGTGGCTAGAGACACATCAGACCCTCACACTTGGAAATACACATGAAATTTATGGGACTACCCAGCAATCTTCATGTATAAACCTTGTCAAGTTGAAAGTAATATACAGAAACATACCATACTGAGGGCTAGAAAACTCAATTTCAATGCATTTCTTTCTTTGTACATGATAATGAGAAGACAATAATTTCCTTAAAATGTCAAAAAGAACACAAGCTTTACTTGCAATTCCTTATTTATTGGTCCACCAAGTAGAGGTATAGGCAAGAAGTGTATGATGATTCAGTATTATCAAGATGGTTTTGTTGGTCATTTGTAGTTATCTGTGTGTATAAAATAAATGGAGAAATTGATATTACAGGTATGTATGGAAAGATTTGGACTCAAATTTTAGGCATAAATTCCAAGGAAAGATACATATTGATTTGAAAGAGAATATTATGGAGTATATGGAATGGTTTGAATAGAGAAAAAGGGTAAATGATACTTAAAATGTAAAATTTAGTAGATGCCTGGTGATAATGACCCTTTATTATTTTTGAGCCAGATAACAATTTGAAGCCAATAACATACTTAAAAAAATAATTTGAAGTTGTAGAATATACATAGAGTAAATAAAATAAGGTACTGCCCATTCAGTTTACAAGATGATCTATTTCTGTGAGTTCCAGCAGAAAAGAAAATATATCATACTTAAAATTTTTATCAGCATCTAAAAGATGCAGAATTTGCCAACTACTAAGAGTAAACACTATGGATTGAACAGGTGTGTTTAAATTATAATAAAAATATGAAATCTTCTGTTTGTCAAAGCATGGGTTGAATGACATCAAATAGAATAAAATTTACAATTCATTAATTGTGATTACATTTTCTACTAAAGGAGCAATGTGAAATTTGTTGTAATAATAAAACAATATCATAATGTATAATTGTTCTTCATACAATGTGTTTCTAAGATGTTTATATGTTTCTGCCTGTATAATCACAGCCTTGACACACTTATTCATGTCCAGGATAGAAGGTTAAAAATAGAGAGAAGTAAAACAATAAATGATACACAATGAAAAGCAAGTTTCAAATATTGAATATTTTGTAAAATTTTCATTTTGTTGACAGTGTAATAGAAATATTCAGAAAGAAACTAGGAATTCTTCTCTTTTTGTAAATACACAACTGAGGCATCAGAAAAGTTATTTAGCTCACAGATAGGACAGGTTCCAGTCAGAGACAGGGAGGCCAGATAACACCAGAGATTACCAGATGGTAAGAGGAAAGCTTAAGAACTTAAGCAAGAGAAACCAATTTGAATTGTCAACATCAGAAACCAGTTGTCCCACCACACCAAGTCATGGATACTCCAATACACCTATAAAGCAAGATTCAGATCTAAACTCTCATTTCAAGAAAGTTATGGTCTCTTTATTCCTGATGGGGTGCAAAAAAGTATAACCACTTTGGAAATCAATGTAGCAATTTCTCAGAAAATTGTGAATCCTCAAGACCCACCTATACCATTCTTGGGCATACATCACTTTGAAATATCACAGGATATTTGCTTAACAATGTTTAGAGAAGCTTTATGCATAAGAGTGGAAACTCAAAAAAACCTAGATGTGTGTCACCTGAGGAATGGATAAAGAAAATTTGACTCATTTACTCAATGGGGTGTTACTCAGCCATTAAATAAAATAACATCATGAAATTTGCCAGCAAATGAATAGAACTAGAAAAGATAACTCCATGAGGTAATGCAACCTAAGAAGATAAAAATAGTGTATTTGATGTATATGGTTAACGATAACCATGCTGATAATCTACAAAGAAGCTAAGATCAAGTAGTGCCCAAGTACAAGACATTACATCTAACTTAGAAGGGGAAACAGAATAGGCATCATAGGTAGATGGGGAGAATGGATTGCAAGAGTGTGGAATTTTGGATGGTACAGGAACAATCTGCTTGTGGATGATGGAGGGATAGAACACTGGGAAGACAACTGTAATCTGAATGCTGTCTCTGGGAAGACCTAGAAACAGGGCAATGGGAACACTCAGTAATTAATGAAGGTGACCTTAGCTAAAATTCTTGGCAATTGGGGTATGGAATATAAGCTGGTCACTCCTGTAATTACCAGAAAACACATATATTAGAGGAATTAAGACACCAATTCACATACAAAACCTCTGACCTGCAACTTCTTATGTCAGCAAGATATGCTTGGATAAAGGTGGTACACACATTGCTAGAATGACCAACTAATGATAGCTCCATCTAGGATCCATGCCATAAGATGAGCCCACCTTTTATACTGCCTGAAGACACCAGAGCTAAGTGTGCTAGATATTCCAGAGACACACTATAGAACCAAACATGATTGGAAAAAAATAAAAGAATGAAAAAAAAGAAATGATTTCTATTTATATTCTGCTTTATTTACAGATTAGTGTTTAGCCCAATTGGTCCTTAGAGATGCTTCACATGGGAACTGATGAAAAGCAATACAGAGACCCTAAGAAGATTCAGACACCTAAATATTAGCAGCTTATAGAGAATTGTTGGACTCTAAAACCATGTATCATAAGGAACAGCAGGTTGAGACTCAGAGAACAGTGGGCACACATATGAGCCTTAAGTGACTTCCTTGTCCCTGCCTGATTCATGGCCTGGAACCCATGTCATGCTTCTCACATAAAACAAACATGTCCTATGGTCAAGTAGTCCCAAAACAGAGTTCTCCATGCTAATGAGGTTCTTAGAGCCCTGGACAGTTTAGCCAATAAGCTTCCCTTCATAAATATTCATGCCTGGAAAAAGTTATTTCATCTCAGTTCTACACTGAGAAGTGGGTATGATATATTATGCATCCATTTCCTGCCATGAGTAACCAATAACAGTTTAGCACTATGGACTGCCTCTTTCACCAAGAACTACCTGGTGAGAAATGAAGAAGGCATTTTACTACAGAGGCACAGCTTAGGTTTCCAGAAGTCCTCTCTATGCTTTCAACCTGCCTCCACCAAGTTAAGGACATTTATCACTGAGGACATTTTTTGAGCTCTGCCAATTATAGTACATTCAGTTTCACTTTTTGATTTTAGTTAGCTCCACTCTACTGTTACTGCACTTACTGTGCCATTTCATGGTACGGGCATCTCCAAAACACCTGGACATCTCCAAAACACCTGAGCTATACTTTAACTACTAGCCCATCATAGGCTGTCTTTCTTTTGCCAGTTTTACACCTTTATATGTCCCTTTCAGTCTTGGACTTTAAACTTCCAATGAAGCTAATTCTACACAAGTGTCCATTCCTAGACTTCACTATTTCAAGTCTCAGTTTTTCACCATAATTTTTTGATGCTTTCACCACTAATATTGCTGGGGTGGTTATTTTACTACCATTTTCAGCTGCCAGTATGAAGTAGAACCCTGGTCATCTCTAGAACAAGGCATTAATGTGATAACTATCAGGAAACACTTCCCAGAAAATTTCACTTCAGTGATGCTGATCTCTTAATCATAGCTAATTTATCAGGTCCAATTGACCAGCATTGAGTGATCCAGAAAAACAAAGGTGTCCTCTTAGTATTTGTATCATCTTGTTAATCAGAGCGGTTTCATCAGCATCAAGTTGCTTAATGACAGAATCTTAAATCACAATAGCTAGTGGTGCTATAGTGTCTTTAAACTTCTATCTGAAACTTCTTATGCCAGGCCTCCATACTGTGCGTGGTTCTCAACATGCTTATCATTCAAACTCCAACATAACACTCCACTGAGCTCTCAACACTCAATTACCTTCTAGGCTCTAATTCCAAAATCCTTCTTAAAACATAGTATGTTCTCTCACAGTAATATTCTAAACACTTGGTAACAATTGTTTTTGTTAGGTTTTTCTTTCTAGAATAAAAAAATGACAAAAAACAAAAAGAAAGAAAACAAAAACAACAACAACAAAACAGTTTCAGAGAATGGGCTAATTTTATTGCACTTCTACATAGCTGCTTGTCAAATAAGACAGTTTGAACAGAACCAAAACATAGAAGGAACCCACAGACAGGAGCTGATGCAGAAACTATGGAGTGGTGCTGCCTACTGGCTTCTTTCACCTGACTTGCTGAACAAGATTTTTTTCAGAGTACAAGGGCACAAGCCCAAGGAAGGAAACACCCATAATAGTCTTGGCCTTTTCCCATTAATTTCTAATTAAAAAAATATTTACAGACAGATCATTGGAGGTCATTTTCTCAAATATAACTTCAAATTTTAAGATAATTCTGACATGTGTATGTAAAGTAGTATAGGTGAACACTGGCAAATACACATGATTAATTTGATATTTAGTTAATAAACTAGCTTTTAAACAAGACATTCTCAATCACACATCAATTTTTGTCTTTCCTATATAAATGGATATTGCACATATAGTATATACAATAGCTACTAAGGGGTTAAGGAGGACAAGAAGCTCAAAGAATCTGGTGTTCTTGAGTCTGATATTTGACATGACAAAACAGTGTGACAGTGATATATAAATAAGTTATTACATGATTCAGCTTCTTTAGTGAAGGGTCAAGTCTCGAGGACACTGTTAGAATCTAGCCTAAGGATTGTATCAGCTTCAAGGGAAGGCACAGATCCCAGCAGTCATACTATGGAAGTGTGAGAAGCATGCATATAGAGAAGTGCTTGGGATAATTGTTAGCCATACAATTAACCTTTAAAGCCAGTAGTGAGTATTAAGTAACTGAGTGGCAGCCATAGGATAGTTTTAGTTCTTTACCTGTTGGTATGCTGATGAATACAGAAGAATTTAAATGACAAATTCATAGGGTCATGACCTTTATAGTGTAAAATATTTCTCCTTCTAAGTGAGTAGTTCTCAACATTCTTAGTGCTGCAACCCTTTAATTAAAATTTTCATGCTTGAATGGAAGGTTAAAATTTTCTGTTGTAACTTCCTAACTGTTATAACCATAGATTGCCAATTAAGCCTATGAAAATGTAGTATTTTGTAAGTTAATTAAAGATATATGTTTTTTTTCATAGAATTTTAATTGAGTAAAGGCATTTTCATAGACTTTATATTGTTTACTTCTCCTCTGAGAACACTTCTCTGCTCCTTTCCATCACCAAATCCACATTATTTTGATTGACCTGACTGGAAAATAAATAGATATCAAAAATGAAAAGGACTCAAGATATATAGAGTAAAATATAATTATATTAAATAAAGCAAGCTCAAAAAAGATAAAACAAGCAAATGAACAACAAAAAAGATAAAAAAGAAAAGGTCAAATTAGAAGAAGCTAACACAGAAATAAAGATACCCATTTAGGCCTAAGGATATTCCATAGACATACAAAATGTGAAATGTAAATGAAACAAGTATAGGATTAAAAAATGAACAGAGAAAATGTCATAGATAAAATAAACCTCCAAATATATCACTGAGTTGACCAGGCCATATAATTCTGGGCATGGTGTCTGATCTTAATTATAGTTTGTATTCCCTATGAGACTCTTGGGTAAATTCTTCATTCTTTCAATTCTTCATTTGACATGGTTATCAACTGGAGATATCTTATAGATTAGTGATTGCTGAATGTGCTAAACTTCCATCTCACCAATGGGAGCCCTCTGGCTTAGATCTTGGAGCCCTTGTTAAGGTTGCTACAACCATTGTGAGTTCATATGTATATCAGCACTACAGTGTCTAGAGAGATTTGTTTCAATTTTTATATCCCTACTGTATATCACACAATTTCACCCATTTCTGCCACCATTCTCTGAGAAATAAGCATAGGGATTTGACAGAGATTTCCCACTGAGTCCTGAGTGATCTGATGTTTCTTATTCCCTATACTTGTATCAGCAGTCCCTCTGTGTTTCATGATGATTAAGTAAGAAAATAATCTACAATAATAGCAGAATGTTTTTTAGGAGTTATCTCGTTGATATTCTTCTATGGCTGAAAAGTAGTATACGGTTTTACCTGTGGTCCCAAGGAAGTTCTAGTCTACAGATCTTGGCTACCAGTGTGAGGTTAATCCTGAGTTCCATCTCATTTACTCTCCATTATGCCCAACCAAATAGTAGTTGGTTACTCTTGACAATGTCTGTACCTCTCTTGCAGCATGGTATCTTACAGTCCAGCCAACATTGTAGATCAAAAATGTGTAGGTTCTCTTTTTCATCTAATATAGTATGGAATAACTTCTATTGCCATGAATGTTAGCAGTAGTGGTGAAGATCTATATAGTCACAAACTTTAATTCTCCATGTTCAATGAATGTGTAAGTGATGACATTAGCAATAGGCTCTCACCATCAGTTTTTCAAGAGAATATAATACCTTTAGAAATATGTTGGGTTGGTGTGAACCCACTCCTGGCGCTGAAAGTTTCATTAGGTGCTGAGAAAGAATTAGTTTTAGAATTGTTTCCACTGCAAATTCTCCAAGCTCTACTGAAATTTTGCTGTCTGCATCTTTTTAGTGTCTCTACTTATGTTTCTACAGCTTAAATGCACCTTCAACAAAGTTATTAGATTCAAAATTAATTCAAAACATCAGTAATAACTCCTTTATACAAATGATAAACTTGGTGAGAAAAATTAGGAAGACAGCCCCTTTACAATAGTAACAATTAATATAAAATATCTTGGTATAACTGTAACCAAGAAAGTGAACAACTGTATGAAAATTACTCGAAGTGTCTAAAGTAAGACACAGAGGAAGTTATCAGAAGATGATAGCGTATGGTGGCAAGGATTTGGGGCATAGGGCATTCCTTCATTGCTAGTGTGAGTACAAATTTGTACAACCACTTTGGAAATCAATTTGCTAGTTTCTCAGAAAATTATGAATAATTTTACCTCAAGCCATAGGTATATAACTCCTGGGCACATACCCATAAGATGCCCAATTATAGTACATAGACACTAGCTCACCTATATTCATAACAATTTATTTGTAGTAGCTAGAAACTTAAACAACCTAGGTGTCTCAAAATTGAAGAATAGATACAGATAATGTGGTACAGCTACACAATGGAACACTATTTGGCTAATAAAACCAAATCATGAATTTTTCAGACAAGTAGATGGAAATTAAGGATATCATCCTGAGTAAGATAACTCAGAGCGAGAAATGTACATAGGGTGTGTACTTACTTATAAGTGGTTATTAGCCATTAAGTTCAGGATAAACATGCTACTATCCACAGAGGCAATGAAACTGGGTACTATGGAGGAACCAAGGGAACACTGCAAATCTATCTCAGAAGGGGTGACTCAATAATCATCACAGGAAGATGGAGAAAAGGAACCGGTTATGAGAACCAAAGAGGAGAAGAATATCAATGGAGATCAGGTATGTCAACAGGGGTGGCAAGAAAAGGCTGAGAGTGAGAATGGAAAACAGGTGGGAACATCTCTTTATCTAGCTAGAGGCCTGGCACTGAAGAACATTCAGGAAATCTATGTAGTTGAGGCTACTTTAGATTCTTACCAGTGGAAAATTTAGATACTAAAGTGGCTACCTCCTGTAGCCATTTAGGATTTCAGGAGGAGAGATGGGGACAGAAATCCACCCACAAAATCTTCAACCCCAAATTTTCTTTCCTATAGCCAACCAATGACTGGCCAAACTTGAGTCTTTCACTATGTGAAAGAAACAGCCTTTGACACTATTAAGAATAATATGCTATCTTGCAGACACAATCCTGACTTAACAGTCTCTTCTGAAGGTTCTTCCAGCAGAGGATGAAGACAGATGCCTACCCAGAGTCAAATATCTGGCAGCTATCAATGAGCTTGTAGAAGAGTGGGATATTGTACCGAACAAGCTTGACCGGCAAATGACATCACAAGAAGTCCTACAGTGTCAACAAACCTGAATCCAGGGGTCTTCTGAGAGACTGTACCATCAACCAGCAACATGCAGGGCCTGGAACTACTCTGCCTACATATATGTAGCAAATGTGCAACTTGGTTTTATGTGGTAACCCTAACAAAGCAGAGCATGACAGTCTCAGTTTATGTTCCCTGCCATTGAATCACCTTGCCCTTCCTTGGACAGGTTGGACCTCAGTGGGAGAGAATATGACTGACTAGTCCTGATGAAACTAAAGTTTCCAGGGTTGAATGGTACCCAAAGTGTTGTTCTTCCTTCTCTGAGAATAGGGAAGAAGGAAAAAGAGGTAATTGAAAGAGGAGATTGAGAGAAGTGAAGGGAGATTCTGTGATTGAGTTGTAAATTAAATAAAAAATGCACAAAAAATACCAATAGAAAGAAATGACAGCATAACAAGAAATAGGCAAGCCTGGATAAAATATAGAAATATTTAGTAATATATTTACTATGGGCACAAAAACAAACATCATGCAAAATAAAATACTGAGAACTAAAGTGTTAAACCCATACTGTGAAATTGTAAGTGTGTTTCTTCTCCCTTTCCCTTTCTTGAACAAGTATCAAAGGATAATCTCCAGGAGTAAAGAAAAAAAAATAGATGTTGATACAACAGTCACATACAAGAAAAGTACTCAGGGCTGCTATCCTATATAACTACTTTAAATATTTTGATGTTCAAAAACAGAATCCAAGAGAAACTTTTCAATCAAACCATTTTGATAGAAAGACCAGCCAATATAGCACAATCAGTCTGGTTTCAAATCTCTAAAGACCTACCTCTACACAATGAAAGGGTGCATAGAGAACCACAGAAGCATAGGAACTTTCAACAAAACTTGATATTAACTGAAATGTATGAATCAAGCCCTTTGAGTTAAGACTGTGGACCATGAAAGTAAATTTCAATGTGAGACAACAGTAGTTACAATGCTAAGATTTCAATGGCTAGTGATACATTAGAGCATAAGATTTTGAAATATATAGGTATGTTAGGGGACCATCCAGCTATCTTCACATATAAATCTGGTCATGTTGGAAGTAATATAAAGCAGCAGAGAATACTGATGTCTAGAATTTCAATTTCCATGCATTTCCTCATCTATACATGATAAAGAGTAAGGCAAAAGTGTCAAAGTGTTAATGTGTCAAAGGAAAAAAAAACCCTTACTTGCAATTTATTATTTACTGGTCCACCAAGTAGAAAAATGAATGTCATTACTCTTCATGGCATAGACAATGAGTATATGATGATCCAGTGTAACTCTGAATGTATTGTAGGTCATTTGTTGTGAATTAATCTTTTTATTGAATATTTTCTTCATTTACATTTCAAATATTTTTCCCTTTCTAAGGTCTCCCCTTCTGAAACTCCTATCCCAGTTCCCCTCTCCCTCTGTGAGGGTGCCCTCCAACCACCCACCTACCCACTCCTGTCTTCCTGCTCTGGCATTCCCCTATACAGGGGCACCAAACATCCTTAGGACCAAGGGCCTCTCCTCCCACGCATGTCCCACAAAGCCATCCTCTGCAACAAATATGTGGCCAGATCTATGGGTCCCTCCATGTGTACTCTTTGCTTGCTGCTCCAGTCCCTGGGAGCTCCGGAGGTTCTGGCCAGTTGACATTGTTGCTCCCTTCATGGAGCTGCAAATCTCCTCAGCTCCTTCAGTCTCTTCTTCAACTCTTCCATCAGGGAAGAGTTGAATGTCTGTGAATGTCTGCCTCTGTTGGTCAGGCTTTAGCAGAGCCTCTCAAGAGACAATCATACCAGGCTTCCTGGAACCCACAAGAGATTCCAGATTTGGTGACTTATGTGAGATGGAGCCCCAGGTGGGACAGATTATATCTTAATAAATAAAACTCAGAGGAGCAGTTCCACCAAAATCCATTGTTTGTTTCCAAAAATGGACACACACACACACACACACACACACACAGTCTTTTTATTTTAATATACCTTAACAGACACAGTAGCTGGACCACAGACTAACCTCCATTACCTCCCACCTTTAATTCTGAGTTAGTTTTTACTAAATTCTGTGTTTTATCTTGTCTATTCTAGACATAGTTATACAGTCCGATTGATTGTGCTTTTCTAGTTCCTAAAAAAAAGACATGAATATTTAATTACATTGTGAACAAGCCTTTGTCAGTATCAAATAACCTGTTTTTAACAAAGACTTGGAGAGATCAGACACACAATAAACTTATCTTAACACAATAACAGCAATATACAACAAGATAATAGACAAAGACAAAATTATGGACAGAAAACTAAACCAATTCCATTAAAACCAGAAATAATACAAAGCTGTTTTCTTTCTCTCTACTCAATATAATACCCAGAGTTTTAGCTAGAGAAAAAGACAACTAAAGTAAAGAAATGGGATAGAGTTGTAATGGAAAAAGTCAAAGTATTATGTTCACAGATGAAATGATAGTATACAAAAGTGACACCAAAAATTCTACCAATGAAATCTGACAGCTAATAACCACCTTCAGCAGTGTAGCTGAATACAAATTTAACTCCCTCAAAAAAAATGGTAGCTCTCTTATATATAAATAAATGTTTGACGAAGAACGTAGGAAAATAACCTTCTTTATATTAGTCTTAAATAATATAAAATATCTTGGTGTTACTCTCACAAGCAAATGAAACCTGCAGGAAGAACATCAAATCATTGTAGAAAAATTGAAGAAGATATCAAAATATAGCAGATAACTCATTATCATAGGCTGTTAGAATTAATATAGGAAAAATGTGTGTCCTACCAAAAGTCACCTGCAGACTCAACACCATAGCCGTCAACATTCCAACACAATTCTTTACAGACCTTAAAAGAAATATACTCACATTTATATGAAAAATAAAAACAGGATAGATAAAACAATCCTGTGCTATAAAAGATCTTCTGGAGGTATCAGCATCTTTGATTTTGAATTACACTACCTAGAAATAATAATAAAAACCACATGGTATTTGTCAAGAAACAGACTGATCAATGGAATCAAATTGATTAATCAAAAATAAACCCAAATACATATAGACACTGAATTTTTGGCCAAGATTGAAACCATACATTATGAAAGAGAAATGATCTTTCACAAATGGTGCTCGTTTACCTAAATGTCTACATGTAGAAGAATGCAAATAGATCCATGTTTATCACTATGCACAAAACTGAAGCCAGAATAAACCACAGACCTCAGCATAATATCAGATAAACTAAATATAATATAAAAGAAAGTGGGAAATAGCTTTGCATGCATTGGTGTAGGAAACAACTTCCTGAAACTAGTATCTCAGCAACTAAGATAAACAATTAATAAATGGGACTTCATGAAACTTACAATTTTCTGTTAGGGAAAGAACACTATCAATATGACAAAACATCAGCCTACAGATTAGATAAAAATATTTACCAACCCTGCAACAGAAGACTGATATTAAAAATATATAAAGTACTCAAGAATCTAGGCATCAACAAACTAAATAACCCAGTTTAAAAAAAATGAGGTACAGATCTAAACAGAACCCTGAACAGAGAACTCTCAAAAGGTCTCGAAGCACTTAAAAATACTAACATCCTTAATCATCAGGGAAATACAAATCAAAACAATTCTGATATTCCATATTAATCCTGCCATTAATGGCTTAGAAAAAAACAACATCAACAAAAGTGAAAGCTTATGCTGGCAAGGGTGTGAAGCCAGAGTAATGCTTCTGGATTGTGGTGGAAAGGAAAATGTGTACAATCACTTTGGAAATATATTACGTAATTTCTCAGAAAATTGGCAATAGATCTACAGCAAGAAGCACCTATACCAGTCCTAGTCATATACCAAAATCGTTCCTTATCATACAACAAAAACACTCACTCAACTATGTTCATCTTAGCTTTATTCATAATATTCTGAAACTAAAAACAACCTAGATTTCCTTCCACCAAAATATTTATAAGTAATATATGATTTATTTACATCATTGAGTATTACTCACCTACTAAAAACAATATCATGAAAGTTTCAAGTTTGAAGTAGAGAAGATCATCCTGAGGGAGGTAACACAAATCTAAAGGAGGAGCATACTCTGTACTCACTTATTGGTAGATAGTAATCATAATCTACAGGGTAACCATGCAAACACAAAGAAGCTAAATACTAAGTAGGCCCCAAGGGGGGATGCTTGAATCACACAGAAGGGAAGTGATTGACATCAGTAGTGGATGAAGAGAGGGCACTAGGTTGAGGAGTGTGTGGAGATGAGAACACGATATATAGTGTAGGAGAAAACAAGATTACAATATTGTGTGATACAACAGGATGAGAGGACATCTCTTGGAGTGGCTGGAAATCTAGGACAATGTAAACCCCAGTAATCTTTGAGAGTGACCCTAGCTAAGACTCCTAGCAATGAGAGATATGAACCCTAAAACAATCATCTCCTAGAACCAAAAAAGGGCCTTCATAATTGTCATTAGAAAGGCTTCACCCATCAACTGACTTAAATAGATGCAGAGAACGCCAGCCAAACATTAAATGGAGCTTGAGAAATTCTGTAGAAGGGAGGGGAGGTGTAGCCGCCCGTGGCCACAAGTCAACTGGATTCACCTGAAAGGGGGGCTGGGAATGAAAGGGGAAGGAGGGTGATAAGAGATGAGGCCAAGACAAAGTTCTCTGATCAAGGCCCCAAGCTTTAATGTTCAGCTCTCAATTTAAAGGGGAAGACCCAACCCACAACCCCTCCTGGTTTCAGATGGGTGGGATAATCCATAGTCCATTCCAGGTCACGGCTGGAGATGTCTCAAGGCAAGCCCAGGGGCAGTTCTGCTGTGTTCCGGGCAGCCAAGGTGGGTAACTCCACCTAGATCCCATCACTTGACCTTGCTGTGGCAACCAAGGTCTCTCAGTCCTGCTCATGGGGGGAGAGTACAGGGAGGATTGAAGGAGTCTGATATCTAACTTACTCTTATAGGAACTCATAGAGACTGAAATGTAAACCAGAGAGTACATGCAAAATTGAAATAAGCCGCCTACACATATGTAACAGTTATACAAGTGGATCTTCATGTAAGACTCCTAACACAGATGTAAGGCCTATTTCAGACTATATTGCTTACCTTTAGATCTCTTCCACTAACTGGGATGTCTTGTGTAGCCTCATTTGAAGAAGATGTAGCTATACTTAATGAAAATTAGTAAACTCAGAATGGGTAATATTTATGGGAGGCCCCCTTTATTCTGAGGAGAAGATGAGGAGAGGTAAAAAGAAGGGAAGATGAAGGGAGAGGAAGGCATTGAGAAGAGAGGAGGAAGAAATTGGAAGCAGTGTGTAAATAATTAAATTATATATATATATATATATATATATATATATATATATATATATTATATTTACACCCAGATCACATTTTCTCCTTCCTCTTCTCCTTATACATACATGTTATGATTGTACTTCTTGATGTTTTTGTGGAACTTCTAATAATGTGATCAGGGGCTGTCTTTCATTCTTTAGCCTGCCTCTGGAACTTTACCTAATACAGGGTTGGTTTGTCTAGCCTTAATGAAAGAAGAAGTGCGTAGTCTTACTGCAAGTTGATATGCCATAGATGAAGATGATTGATGCCAATCTAGGGCAGCCTTTTCTGAATGGAGAAGCTGGAGTAGATGAGAGCACATTTGGACTGGAAGAAGAAGATGAAGAGAAACATGTGGTCTAGGTATAAAAAAGGATACACACATACTGTCAAAAACAAAAACAAAAAAAAAACCAAAATGTCTTTTAAAATTTCAACATATATCAGCTTTGAATTTACACAAAAATAAAAGTTAAATTAAATACTTTCAACCAAGAAGAAAGAACTTGTAGTTTACCCTTATAATGAAAACTTATCAAAACCAGGTTTCAGTGTATAAGTAAGTCAAATCCTTATCTTCTGGGCTTCTCAAAGGAGATTCAATCATTTTTCTAGCTCTGCCTTTTTTTTTTTTTTTCCGCACTTAGTCTCTCTTCTAGAATCTGGATAGCTACCCTCCACTGTTGCTGGTCTTAGTGTTTATTTCATGGCACTGGCATTTCCTAAACACTGAGGACTTTTCTCCATATGAACTGTACCTTCACTTCTAACCCATCATATCTTCATTATGCCAGGCCTCAATTATTTTCTATGACCCCTTCAGTCTTGGGCTTTTAACTTTCAGTAAGGCAGCACCTACATCAATGATATCTCCTGGCCTTCATAGATCCAAGACTACTTTGCTCATAAGGATCACAAGAATCATTTTATGCCTTCAAAACTTTCTTTATGTTAATGATTCTTACACTACCAGTTTCAGCTGCCAATGTGAAATACAATCTTGGTCACCTCTGGAACAACATTTTTGTAGGCCAATTCTTAGGAAACCTTTCCCTGATGTTTATACCTCAGTGATTCTAGTCTATTCTTAATCACAAGAAATTTCTCATTTTCAGCCTACCAGGAATGAAGATCCTAGAAAGGCAAATCTTTCCCTTTA